>NW_008752009.1:489063-494915 GCF_000715545.1 Opisthorchis viverrini | reverse complement strand
GTACGAAAGAGTGTGAGATAATGCTTTGTTGAAGGTGGTTCCAAAGTCAACCGAAGAAGTTAGTGATAAAGGCGTAAGCTAGTCTATATCATCAAATGCTTTCTCGCATGTTCCAGTGTTCGCAAGTATATCGGTTTATGATGCAGACAAGTGCCAGAGGAGTGCTGGACAATTTCAGTTTCTTTTAAATAGGTGGTAGCCATGGGATTGTTGTTAAAGACGGATGTGAGGATCGCACAAACTTGACCCTACTCACGTCAGGAATGTACGTATTACTCATGACTGCAAGAACCTTTTCAGCATGAGCCACAATTAGAAGTCGAAGCGTCGTATTCTGAGTTCAGGTTTCCTGGTTCGTATCTAAATCCGAAAGACGGTAACTCAGTCATCGCGCATGGCCTCATGGGATTACAGCTGACGAGGAAGCACTCCTAAAACTATTATCCAAAGATCCGGAGCGGTTCCAAAAATGGTTTGGCTGTAGCACACTTTCGGTGCCTAACTGCCATGCCACCAGAAGGAAGCACGAGGGCTGGGATACTACCAGGTTGCCCAAGCCAAAACAGGGGAAGTCGAGAGGCAGAGGTCGGGTTCGAAGAACGGATCCTCCGGTCAATAAATTTGCGTTCTAACCACTTAAGCGATCTCGCCTTCAGAGGAGGACATAGGGCGTAAGCAACTGCCTGCCATCCTTCATAACAACGAGGTCTGTTCTTCCCTCGAATTATCATTTAGGCCAGCGAGTGATAAAATTAACAATGTTTGCTTTGACTTGTATGCAATAATTATGTTATGTTTGGAACTGTATATGACACATGAGGCGATAATAATTGTAAAATAATCATTCAGCTGGGGCACTCTTCCGGTGCCTAACTGCCATGCCACCAGAAGGAAGCACGAGGGCTGGGATACTACCAGGTTGCCCAAGCCAAAACGGGGGAAGTCGAGTGGCAGAAGCAATGATAATATTTATTTTACTCTCCTCAGGCTCCACATAAGAAAACGTTGCTAACTATATGGGGTAATGGACGGCCAACGGTTCAATAAGACGACGTGAGTATAACTCAGAAACTGTGCGAATTTTGATGAGGCCTCACAAACTGACATTAGTTTGGAATCTTGGGTGAGCAGCAACATAAGAACCGAGTCCCTCTCATCTAGCACATGACCATTTGGAGTGGCGGTTTAGTGACTGAACACGTCGAGTCACAATATCGAACCTTTTAAAATCAGCTTAGCAACCTATGTAAAGACGTAGGATGTGTGCACAATGGTGCCCAGATCAAATTACCAGATAATCGTTCGATGACAGCATGAGCGTAAATCACCAGATTCATCCCGATTGCTGTACTACTGATTCCAGTGTAAGCAGGACACTAAGCGGGAGAAAACATTCGACCGAGACTTAAGTGATGCAGCTAGTGGTTATGGTGGTGGATCCTTTGGGCTCCAGATAGCTCACTGGTTAAGGCGCCAGCTTAGGAACCAGAAGGTCCGTGATTCGGACCCAACCTCAGCAGATCGACTGTTCCTGTTTGGACTTAAGCAACAGGGCACCGTCCAAACCACCGTGTCTCTTTTCGTCTGAAAGACGGCTGTGCACTGGGGAGGGGGCGAGTTAGCTCAGTGGTTAGAGAGCAAATTTACTGACCGGAAGGTCCGTGGTTTGAACCTGACCTCTGCCTCTCGACTCCCCCTGTCTAGGATTGGGCAACCTGACAGTATCCCAGTCCTCGTGCCTCCTTCGTGTGGCATGGCAGCTAGGCAGCGAAATGATACAGCTGAAGGGTTTTTAGGCATAGCAAACACGGTCGGAATCGTTCCGGTAGGCCACAAGAAGCACCTTTGTCCAACTGACCACACAGATACGACAACTCCAGCGGTTGTGCTGAGTTTCGGACACTAAATAATTGACAATAAAAATAAAAATATTTTCAACGAGCGATTCAGTTGATTCTCCTGTGAAAACCAAAAACTTCGCAAATAATAGGACAGTAAACTAGGCGATCTTGTTTACGCTGGTGAGTGTTTCCGACTTGTTCGTAATGACTAAATCCAACCTCTTCTCCTTAGAGAGAATATCCTACAACGGAGGATGATTTTGCAAGGTCCCGTTGGCGTTATTTTTATAGGAGGAATCGTTGTACCAAGAAAATTTGCCACGCACAAGGGTACGATGAATTTGGCCATTACAATCAGTCGTCACCGAATGGAGAGAAGTCGAAAGAGCGTTCGTTCGGCTCATCAACCGGTTTATCGGAACTTGAACAAAAGATCAGGTGAATAAATCTATCTACCACGTCGATTGATTGGGTTTGATCCAACACAAGTTTGTGATAACACTTTACAACTCACAGCAGGTTTGTGCGGCAGAATCGCTTACAATTTTTGCACAAATGCAACCGAAGGGTCGAGCATATACAAGTGAACGCTAAACATAAAATGTGAACACATGTGGACACCCCACAAAAACTAATATATATGCACTGGACTCAGAAGTCCGTGCAGAAATACAGAAGTGGGAAGCAAACACAGCGGTATTTTCACGTGGAAAGTAATAAGCTCAGCTAACAACTGTTCAGTCTTTGGTTTGTGCACTACAAGCAGTATGTCAAAATGGAACATCGCACAGTGACTCTGACTAGACGAGACCCATTTTCCGATGTCTTTGGAAATAGGATGAAGTATTGCACGTGATGAGTAAGATGTCAATTAGTGATTTCGTTTCGTCAGCGAAACCGATCCATGCTCAAAAGCAGGATGTCTGGAAATACATCAACAACAATGAACCAAGACACGTTCCTGCACTGCGTACCTCGCAGGTCAGGGTCGCCCACGAAAACACTAAAGCCCTATGCGATTCGTCAGATAAACCCCCTGATGTAGTACCGTCGTGCTACACTGTGCCAGGTCCCTGATAGTGGGCTCTTTCACCTAGCCTACATCCTCCTTCGTTCCCTTGAACGTAAACTATGACAAATCCTTCACCGGACCCCCCATGAAGCCGGTTTGCTGTCACACAAGAGACAGCTAAAAGGAGTGAAGTCAAACAGTGAAGAAGGGCGAATAGGACCGTATGAGTGACCATGTTCAATAAACCAATAAACCAACAAAAAGACTACACTGCCAGAATCGAGGGGGATACCACCCGTCAGCAATAAATAGTCACCGAAACAAAACATGTATATATCTTGTCGTGTGACTTGAAGATATAGATAGGTAGTGCCCTACATAACAAAGAAGAACCAGCCTCACCGCATCGACTTACATTGCCAGAAGAACTTTCCCCAGGATAACGCCATCAGCTATATCATTCACAGACTCCACGGAAGAAGCGGCGTCAAAGGTTCTTAGCTGCCAGAATTGTCGGGGCTAGATAGACGGGGAACAGAAATACAGACATACCCATCGCAGTAAATTCTGTACCGCATGACCACCGGACATGGAGAGTTGAAGTCAATGGTATAGAGAGCTTGGCAAAAGAAGTCACTGAAAGAGAAAGTGAATGGGCCAAAATCAGGTTGAACAAAGAGCTGAAATAAGGCAAACCGGTTTTGCATTTTCAACCATCTACCGAACGAAAGGAGTTTTACACAATAACTTCCACATCAACCAAGTCCAACAGTAGTAGCCTACTCACTTCAGTTAATTTTGGCGAAGTATGTAGACGACCAGAGACAATGCAATTGCTGTTTTCAGTCTTGAATCGCTGCTGATTGTCAGAGAAAGCTTTCCACTGGCGTCCACGAATGTTCTATGGAGAAATCCGACATGAACTTGTCACCTTGTCGTAGTGGTCGGACTTCAGTGCAATGATCTTACTGGCTGGAACTCAGTTTCCCAAGGTTTAATCATATCAGGAAGGGCAACGGTGAACAGCCCGACGAAAAACAGCGAGTAGACGTACTGTGAGAAATTGTATTACGAGGTCTGGAGGTAACGTCGTACTGTCCTCTACGACAGGAGTGTGGAGGCAGGTTCAGACTTTCGATTAGAGGACAGGATTCCCAAACAAAACCCTACATTCTCCCACTACCTTGTGAGCCAGACTATTGATTCAAAGGTAACGTCTGTCCTCTACGACAGGAGTGTGGAGGCAGGTTCAGACTTTCGATTAGAGGACAGGATTCCCAAACAAAACCCTACATTCTCCCACTACCTTGTGAGCCAGACTATTGATTCAAAGGCTCGACATGCGGTACCTCAAACAATACCCCGTTTTCGGACGGGGTAGCCGAGGTGTACCGATCGCCCTTGCAGCTCTCCACCCACTAGACGTCAAGCAAAGCCTTTTCCCATCCACCAAATAATGCAAAGCGACCAACCCATCTTCCAGTCCTCTAGCCCCTGTTCCGTGTTTAAACCACCACCCAGAAAGATAAACCAAAATACTCACTCACTAACTCAAAAGAACTGATCAACGTTGCAGCCTTCAATGCTCGTACTCCATAACAGATTAGGCATCCACTGCTGAAAGTTTGCTTTACGTCTCTGTCGATATATGTTGCTCCGACCTGAAGCTGCCACCTTGACGTGGCGGTCGAGCTTCAATGCTACGAGGCGGTCTGGGGGTAAAGTCGTACTGTCCTCCGCGACAGAAGTGTGAAGGCAGTAAGGTGTTTCCCCCAGGCGACCGACATGTCCATATTCATGGAAGCAGCGATGCTGCCTTCCCCCGAGGAACGACGGGTTAGAAAAGGTCGGCCCCGAAAACCGCACACTGCGATCGCCCAACGGTTGACCGTGACGGCCGGCGTATTATCCAATACGGTCGAAATACTTTTAAAACCAAAGAGCCCGGTGCTGTTCAAAAGGCATCTGCTGTGCACAGCCGCATCAAGAATGAGACAGTAATGCTTTATTCCCTGCGCCCTCGGGTTGGGCCAACCCCCCTGCAGCCGAGCAGGTCAGACTTTCGAGTCGTCGGCTCCGGGAAGGGTCCCCAAAGAAAACCCTACATCCTCTCACTGCCTTATGGGTGAGACTTTTGAGTCAAAGGCTCAAGGTGGGGTACCTCAACCAAACCCCCTTCCTCGGCCTGGGCAACCGGGAAGTATCATTTGCCCGCGCAGTTCCGCATCCACCGATATCCCTCCCCAACCCCTACCCACCGCACAAGCAAACGTCACTGGGCCATTTGACTGTCAGTCATCTGACCGAAGGGCCTTAGGCTCATTGCTGCCCATAAACATTAAGCAAAATAGCACCTTTCTAAACCCACGAGATCCTTTCTATATAGGACCTTTTAACGTCCACACTCTGTCAAATTGGCAAACAGGCAATGCTCACTGAAACCTTGTACTCCCTTAAAATTGATGTATGCTGTGTCTCCGATGCACGCATACAAGACCCGAGCGTGGTTATGCATCTCAGAACGCCAAGGATGAACTCAGCTCATTCACATCTCTCCCTCCGTGTGTCCGGTGACCCAGAAGCGATGACTCGTGGAATATATGGCGTGGGAGTCGCGCTCAGCCCCAGAGCTGAACGCGCCTTGCTGGATTGGATCCGGTTATCCAGTCCACTCAAGCTCAATGCCTCTCGGTATAAAAAGCGGTGCCTGTTTGTCGTGTCGGCTTACGCCCCAACGGACTGCAGTTATGGTTCGGAGAAGGATACTTTCTATCGAGAGCTATCCGGACTCATTCGTCAGGAAAAGAGCACTGACATTGTGATCCTTGCAGGCGATTCGGATGATCAAGTAGGTCGTCTGAGCTCCTCGGAATTAAATTCGGGTGGTCGATTCGGAGTCGATGCTCGCTGCACAGACAACGGAGATCGACTCCTTCAGTTGTGTGCTGATCACGAACTGTTTCTGGCAAGTACGAACTTTCAACATAAACGTTCGCACC
>NW_008752009.1:476510-486859 GCF_000715545.1 Opisthorchis viverrini | reverse complement strand
GGTCCCCAAAGAAAACCCTAAATTCTCCCACTGCCTCGTGGGTCAGACTTTTGCGTCAGAGGCTAGGATCAGGGTCCCCGAACAAAACCCCACACTTTCTCACTGCCTTATGGGTGAGACTTTTGAGTCAAAGGCTCAAGGTGGGGTACCTCAACCAAACCCCCTTCCTCGGCCTGGGCAACCGGGAAGTATCATTTGCCCGCGCAGTTCCGCATCCACCGATATCCCTCCCCAACCCCTACCCACCGCACAAGCAAACGTCACTGGGCCATTTGACTGTCAGTCATCTGACCGAAGGGCCTTAGGCTCATTGCTGCCCATAAACATTAAGCAAAATAGCACCTTTCTAAACCCACGAGATCCTTTCTATATAGGACCTTTTAACGTCCACACTCTGTCAAATTGGCAAACAGGCAATGCTCACTGAAACCTTGTACTCCCTTAAAATTGATGTATGCTGTGTCTCCGATGCACGCATACAAGACCCGAGCGTGGTTATGCATCTCAGAACGCCAAGGATGAACTCAGCTCTTTCACATTTCTCCCTCCGTGTGTCTGGTGACCCAGAAGCGATGACTCGTGGAATATATGGCGTGGGAGTCGCGCTCAGCCCCAGAGCTGAACGCGCCTTGCTGGATTGGATCCGGTTATCCAGTCCACTCAAGCTCAATGCCTCTCGGTATAAAAAGCGGTGCCTGTTTGTCGTGTCGGCTTACGCCCCAACGGACTGCAGTTATGGTTCGGAGAAGGATACTTTCTATCGAGAGCTATCCGGACTCATTCGTCAGGAAAAGAGCACTGACATTGTGATCCTTGCAGGCGATTCGGATGATCAAGTAGGTCGTCTGAGCTCCTCGGAATTAAATTCGGGTGGTCGATTCGGAGTCGATGCTCGCTGCACAGACAACGGAGATCGACTCCTTCAGTTGTGTGCTGATCACGAACTGTTTCTGGCAAGTACGAACTTTCAACATAAACGTTCGCACCACGTAACCTGGCGGCCGCCAACTACAAATCAATCGTGGACCCATTTGGGCCACGTGGCCATCAGCCACCGGTGGAGAGCCACAATTCAAGACTGCCGTTCCTTCTGGGGCACACCACTTGATTCCGATCACGCCATGGTGTGCGCACGCTTGACAGTTCGTTTCCCTTCAGGTCCTCACAAGTCGCGAGCCAGAGGCGGTCAAACAATAACTTGGCAGCGAAGTATAGAAACCATTACCAGCAAAATCAACTGCGCTGGTCACTGCCGTCTTCCCGGATGGGGACCCCGAGACGGTCTTCATCAATGGTTAGAGACATTGTCAGACATGGCCCAGTCGTGCCCTCAATGGCGCTCGTGCATCCAAGTAATTGCCTTCAATGCATATTTCCTTTTCCAACCCCCCCACTTAATATCTCACCAACAGTGCTGAATTTATGCACCAGTTTTTCAGCTCCCGCCTGCAATGCACAGCTATCTACCCCCCGCCAAATAATCGATGAACGAAACTGCGGCAGCTACAACCACTGTAGGACGAGTACGCGATTACAACCGACAATGATGATGACGACATATGTTGTGTCCCCGAAAAACACGCACACAAGATTCCATCTTGGTTATGAAACTCGGGCCACTTGAGATGACCTCAAATGTTCCACACTTAACTCTCCGAGTATCTGGTGGTCCTGAGGCAACGGCTCGTGGTGTCTACGGTGTGATGGTTGCAGTTAGCCCCAAGGCTGAAGATAATAATAATCGCATAGCTGTAATACCATTTCGGTGCCTAACTGTCATGCAACCAGAAGGAAGCACGAGGGTTGGGATACTGCCATGTTGCCCAAACCTAGACAGGGGAAGTCGAGAGATAGAGGTCGAGTTCGAACCACGGACACTTCGGTCAGTAAATTAGCATTCTAACCACTGAGTCATCTCTCTCCAAGGCTAGAGGCATCTTACTGTAATGGATCTCAGTAAACAGCCACCTTTGAACTGTGTGGTTATGACTCAATTGAGATCAATGCAGGTCAGTGCGCTAAACGGTGTTTAGTTGTTGTATCAACCCTAAGACTGGTAAGGACGGATTTTGACAAGATCGGTCGTGACTGCTTCAGTCAGCAAGAAGGACGGGTACAGTAATCCTGGCGGGTGATATGAATGCTCAAGTTGGACTACTACGTCCGGAAGAAGCACGATTTTGATGTAGATTAGGAATCGACGCCCAGCTTGAGGATAATGAGAGGCAACTGCCTCGTTGTGTGTTGATCATCGCCTGTTCCTTGGCAGTACGAACGTTCAACATTAACGTTCACACCGGGTTACTTGGATGCAACAAACCGCAAAACAATAATGCACTCAGTCGGACTATTGTGATTGTTACCATTCCTTCTGAGGTAGGTACTTCAACTCTGATCATTCCACGGTGCGGGCCAGGTCAGCACTTCACTTTCCGTCAGCATTACGTGTGCAAAAGCAGAGTTATTCCTCGCAACGACTTCGACAAGTTTTGATGGCTCAAGATTATCGAGCAGATCTTGTTAGAAAGCTACTGGAAACATACAGCCAGGTGATTGAGGAAGATAACGTAGAGACGAATGGAAAGGATACAAAAAACTATGCCCTCAACCTTCAGAACCATCTGTCCAAGCCATCCAACACGACTATATGAACATTGGATATCGTCGGGATCAGCAGATCTTATTGCTTCAGAAAGGCCATATCAGGGATTAGTGACTATGATTGCGTCCGTAGATCTCTCGAACACCGGATAGCCAAAAGCATGAAGAATGATAGAGGACGCTGGTGGATTGCGAAGCCCCATAAGAAGACTTTTAATGTAGGCAACAGCCGCGCCCTATTACAGCCGATTCGATCGACCGGTCAAAAGAAGACAAGGGTCACCGAAATTATATGCGGAAAATAAGGAACGGCAATTCACTCACAAAATCGTTGTCTTGAGCGATAGGCTGAAAACTTCGAAGAGCAGTTCAGCTAGTCTTCTGTAACACAATCTCTGGAAGAATCTAACCAGCCCACCGTCAACAACAGAAATCCAGAGTGATATCGCTCCTTCAACACGACAAGGCACCTGGCCAGGATGGGTTGAACCCAACACTCTTCAAAGAAGTTAGTGAGGTCCTAATGAACACTCTGACAACCATACTGAAGATTTGGAACGAAAACAGAATAATGGTAGATGGAACTCCTCGATAGTCGTCTTTAGAGAGAGCACAAGAACGTCAAGCGAAGACCATCGCATCATCAATCTGGTAGGTATGGCATCGACGATGCTCACTAGCATTATTCTGCGCGGGTTTGTCGATTATTGTGAGAAACAGATTGCTGAGAATGAGGAAGGGTTTCGCCCTGGCGGAGGATACATCGACCATTTCTTTATCCAGAGATAAGTTTTTGGACAGCGCCATTCCTTCAAGTGTTTCACGTTGGTCGTTTCGCTCAATCGAAAAGCTGCTTTTGGCTCTGTTGATTGTCAGAAACTTCGGTAGTGTCTGGCGACCAGAGGTATCTCTTCCAAAGTTATATTCCTTATGAGGGATGTGAACTAGTGTGGGTGAGTACGAGTATACGGCAAGCCTTCGCCTGAGTTGACCCCGTCCAGTGATGTAGGACAAGGCTACACTCTCTAACCCTCCCTCTTCAACTTTGTTATTGATGCGCTGCATGAAATTCCTGTCTGCCTATAAAGCGTTGGGGGTCGAAATACTCCTGGAACATTTGCTGACGGACACTGAGTACGCGGACAATATTGCCCTCCTTGGTTCAGATCCTTCAAAAAATTCAAACCACTTCAAACAATTCTGCTGCAAAGTTTGTTAATGCACTTCACAACTGAAAAGTGTAAAGCGCTGCTACAAGACGGAACGGGATCAAACCAAAACCTCAATCTTGCAGGCGAGTCAATCGAAGTGGCAGAAAAATGTGTTTACCAGAGCAGTTGTATAAGTGTTGGTGGACTGACTGGGGATAAGGCTACATTTAGAATCAGTAAACCGAGACAGTTTTGCCATTCTCCGACACCTACAGCAGTGACGTGACATCAGGTTGTCTATCAAGGACGGCAGTACGATCCACACTGCTTTGTTGATTATAAATGTGTCGTCTACATGCAGGGGACGTACGAAGGATGCCAGTGTTTGACCATCGGTCTTCCCGACGAGTTCGTTGAGTCTGGGAGACGAGTAATGCTGATGTACACCAGATAGTCTTAGGGAGAAGGAACTCTCCCACGATGGATGAATTATTACCGCTTCATAGGTTACGCCAATTGTGACATGCTCTCTGTGCCTTGCGGAGCTTGTTTGCCCAGCTCTGTGCTGAGTGAGAGCGACCGAGTGGTGGGCAGTGCACGACCTAGCAACGAAGTATAAAAACACTAAATAGTAAACTCCGCCCGGTCAACAACTGCAGCCTCCGTGGATACGGATGCAAATATGGCAAATATGGCTCAGTCACTCAGTCAGTGGCGCTCGTGTGTCAAAGCTGTTGCCTTAAATGCATAGCTACCCGGTATTCGAACTAACTGAGCATGCCATAGCCTCCAATACTTGACGGTATCTCCCAGAATCTCCAACCTTCCGGTGATCGAAATCATAGCAGCTGGAACCAATGTAGCTTTGGTATACTGTCTATAGCTGATTAACTAAACTGAGTGAGCTCTGTGGGGAGAACCAAGAGGAGGATACAGCATGAGAACGGGAAGATGCTTGTTAGATATGAGAATCAAAGCGGGGGGGAGGGGGGGTAACCATCGGTGCCAGGTGGGATACTACACAAGGGTGGAAATGTACTGTATGAGGGCCATGTCAGGATCAGGATTAAATTCACAGGACTTGCGCTTGGATGTCACTGGAATTGCCACCCTCAGTTGATGAAGTACTAAGATGCGCTGGACGCAAAACGAATTCCGAACTAGCATAAAGTCAGATGAATGACATGCACCAAGCAGACTGCCGGTTGTAAGACTCCAAAGAAGCACCTTACGGACAAAGCTGAACACAAGATAATCATCATTATCATCGACAGCATAGCATCAGTGTTCAACACCGATGCTTTACTGCCGCAACGCAAGAGCATACCAGCCATCGGCGGTGTGAAGAAACCCCACCACTGGAGGCCTTGGACCGTCCGTGAGATCCACCGTTATCATCACTCACTGAGCTGCTAATCCGTAAACTGCCCTTCCAACGCCTGGTGAGGGAAATTGCCTAGAACTTCAAGACCGACCTCCAGTTCCGGACCTCAACTGCCCTTGCTCTACAGGACACCAGCAGCCGACTGGACGCTTAGTTCAGCAACCGCCGACAATTAGTGTTCGAGCATGCCATAGAAGCAAACCAATCACCCAACGCTGATAGGACAGCCTGCATTAGAGGTTGAAGTGTGGTTTAAATGCCGCGATGCCCCTCGTAATTTTAACACTCGCTTGTTCGCAATAAAGCTTTTGTAGTCCCTTTTGGTAGGCTTTTACAAAAACCGAGGCAGTGGATTGGGGATTCCAGCATGCTACAATACAAAATAAATGAATATAACGCTTTCCCAGTGCTTAGCTGCGTACGCTTGTGACATCGACTAGTAGCCATCTGACAAGCAGGACGTCCTTGTTGTCAGTTTCTATCCAGATTGCCTGAATGTGTGACTGGAGGTGTAGGTACCCCGGAACAATTGTAGTAAAAAATCGTTCAGCTGTGGCACCGTTTCGGTGCCTACCTGCCATGCCAACCGAAGTTTGCACGAGTGCTGGGATACTGCCAGGTTGCCCAAGACTAGACAGGGAAAGTCGAGAGGCAGAGGTCGGGTTCGAACCATGAACCTTCCGGTCAGTAAATTCGCGCTCTAACCACTTTGTCCATCTCGCCCCCAAATGTAGTAAGCTAGAACTAAGTCCCCCTATCCTTTCACCTTTATTCTTTTTTTCACGATAAGGCTTTCAAACAAATCATGGTTGTACAGCAGCGAAACATCGGTGTTGAGCACTGATGTCACGCTTTCGATGGTGATGATGGCACCACCCAAGCCAGTACACTCGTCTGCAGTGGCCTTTGAATCACTAGAGGTGCGGAGCTGGAACCTGAAACAGAGCGACGGGTAGGTTAGTCCAATTACAGTATACTGTAGTGATTTATTTGTAGTTTTCCCATTAGTACACTATACCGTAATGTCTTTGTAATTCTATATGCCGCTCTAAGCTTACAGTCTAGTGAAGTTCTATGAACAAGGCCTATGGCAGTGTGCAGTCCTCAGTTCTTCATGGATTGAGGGTAACTGTGCTATCAGTTGGCAGTAAGTTTTGACTTTGCACTTGGACAAGTTGATCGGTAGTAACCGACACATCAAATGCTTATACGTATGTTTTGTCACTGTTTCAGACGTCTGCAGTGAACCAAGAACCCGGGATTATTACACTGGATTTGCGTTCTCTAAGTGCTCTGCGTAAACGGTCAATGATAACACCGTATCAATGCGGTTATTGAATCATCTCCATAAGCGGCCAGGAGTTTGATGTACAGCGACGTGTAAAGATTTCGTTGGTGGGCCTCATTTTCTGCATCGTGTACGACGATATGCATATTTAACCGTGTGGTTAACAGCGTAGATCGTAACGTTACAGTCATGTTGCGGTTGTTAACTGCAAACCGTTCTTCACGATTATTATTGATGAGTGGTCAAGAAGGCATGAGTTAACGCGTGGTTGTGTATACGGTGTTAAGCCGTAATAACGCGGTAGAATAGGTCTATGAATAGTTATTTACGGTAATATGGTGGTGATTTCACCATTATTTACCGTTGAAATGGGCTCTAATGACGGTCATTAAATCGTCCAACCACCGGGAAACACGGTTATTTAACCGTTCAATAACCGGAAAATATGGTTATTTGGCGGAAATTTAACCGGACAATAACCGGCAAATACGGTTATTTGACGGTTAGTTAACCGAGAAATAGCCGGCAAACACTGTTACCTGACAGTTATTTAACCGTTCAATAACCGGGACACACGGTTATTTGACGGTTATGTTTGTGCAAGTAACCAACTATTACCCACAAAAGGTGGTTATTTGACGGTATTTGACATACAACCGAAAAACTCGGTTATTTCGGACTGCGTCTGCTGCTAGAGTACTTGCGCCCTGTTTCCGATAGGCAGCATACATCGATGAGGAGTGAATCCAGCTTACAAACGACAGCCGCTTGACCTGTATAATTCAGTTAACGGAAATGGAAGGCAGCTAGGTAGGTCGGCATCTGGGGTTTGAAAACAGTTTGTCCATTAGACAAAACTTTTTTCATTTCGGGTAGTAGCTGCGTGGAATGACCTTCATCCGACGGTTGTACACGCTCCTTCTCGAACCCAATTTAAAGCACCATTAGACATTTATTTATGCGAATCCTCGCGCTGGCGAGCATACTGCCCCGCGCTGAGAACATAAAGAGCAGTGCTACACCCTTTTTTCACTTGTGCCTTTCAGGTGAACGACAGCCACTGACCGACAAGAACAAAACCGACCCGGGAAACTTGGGCAAAAGCCTCGATCCTGTGTATCAATCCGTGAATCCGTGAGCCGTCCCTAATAGCCGGACACCAAATGATTTGGACGGATTTGTCACGTGCGGGCTACGGACCAAACGTAGGCATGCCCTGATTGGTCAGAATGCCAGCCAATCACGGAATGACAAATTGATTCACAGGATCGGGGCTTTTGTCCCAGTTTCTCGGGTTGTTTTTGTTCTTGTCAAGATCAAGCATCCCTGGCTCAACAGTTCTCGCTCATTCACGGAGATTCCAGCGAGACCTTGTGGGACATTCAGTGATTGCCCCATTCACGGATTCACGGATTGATACACAGGATCGAGGCTATTGCCCAAGTTTCCCGGGTTGCTTTTGTTCTTGTCGGTCAGTGGCTGTCGTTCACCTGAAAGGCACAAGTGAAAAAAGGGTGTAGCACTGCTCTTTATGTTCTCAGCGCGGGGCAGTATGCTCGCCAGCGCGAGGATTCGCATAAATAAATGTCTAATAGTGCTTTAAATTGGGTTCGAGAAGGAGCGTGTACAACCGTCGGAGGAAGGTCATTCCACGCAGCTACTACCCGAAATGAAAAAAAGTTTTGTCTAACGGATGTGTGTGCCCTGAGCTTGAAGATTTTCTTACTATGTCCCCGCCGGGTGTTTGCTGGGTCAACGGTAAAAAACCTGTTTGCCAAGCTTTGTTCAAACAGGGCGTAGGTAAGAATTAGGTCCCCTCGGAGGCGACGGTACTCCAGGGGAAAGAGATCAAGCGTCGCGAGACGCGTTTCGTAGTCCACGGACTTGAGGCCGGCAACCATTCTCGTGGCGGCCCGCTGGACACGCTCAATGAGGGTAACGTCTTTCGTACGTCCTGAGTAGACAACTTGGTTGGCGTACTCCAGGAGCGGTCTGACGTAGGCCCCATAGAGTATTTGGAAGTCCATGCGAGTAATACGGGAGAAGGTACGTCGGATCATCCGTAAAACGGCGAATGCCTTTTGGGCCGATTTCTCATGGTGTAGTGCGAAGGACAAGTTTGAGGAGACCCAGATGCCTAAATCTTTTTTGGCATCTATCCTCATGATGTTTTCTGGTCCCTTTTCACCATGCATAACAAAGGCATTCGCTGAATCCCCTCCAAACGACATATGGACGCACTTTTCATCATTCAGAGGAAGGTGCCAGTTCAACGACCACTGCTTGGCAGCGTCTACATCCATTTGGAGGGCGCTGGCATTGGAACTCCAGGATTTCAAGTCGTCCGGAAAAAGTAAACATGGACTCGCAAGAACGTCTGGGAGGTCGTTGACGTAGATCAGAAACAGGAGTGGTCCCAAGACGGAGCCTTGAGGAACTCCAATGGAGACCGGCGCTGGAGAGGAATAGGTTGAGCCTATTCTCACTCGGAATGACTTGTCTGATAGGAACGCCTTGATCCAGCGAAGGATTTTCCCTTGAATCCCTAAAAGGGAAACACTGGACTCGAGTTTCGCTCTTGTTAGAGCCCATCAGCAGTGCTATCCAATGGCCGTGCCGGCGTTTGAACTCCGGACACCTGACATGCGGGGCGAACGTGTTACCACTATTCCACCAGCCCCATGAATACAGTTGAAAAAAATCTTAGATTGCCTCCATAAAGGGCTGTCTTAAGCTAACGTGCGTTTCGATATAACACAGTGAACGGAGTAGGAAGCTAAGAAAAGCCACAGGTTTTTACGGACCTTCGGCAGCACCTAGCGCACTTCGAAGTAACTGGGGTTTGATGGACTGATGGATCGATACACCGGATCGAGGCTCCCTCCCAATTTTCCCTGATCGGTTTTGTTTTTACCGTTCAGCGGCTGCTGTTCAGCTCGAGGGCACAGTTGAAAACAGGGTGTAGTGCTTGTAACGGCCAATCTTCCGTTTAATTCCTCCTCCAAGCGATTCCACATCTGCACCCACCATCCACAATTTGTTTTGCCTGCCTCGCAATCACGCGTCAACATCGTGCCAACGAATACGACCTTTGGCTGACGACAGGTTCCGTGATCCCCTTTAAGGGATCAATGTGATTTCACATTGTTGTTTTACACAGTCCACTAGATGTTTATTATAGCAGAACTTAGACTATTGACACACAATACACGAAACAACACTCTACACACAACACCGTCGACACAGATTCGCGCGCGCAAGGACCAAGGATGACCCAATTTCCGCAAGTCCACGGACAAGTAAGGAACAAGTGTGGCAGCTATACCGCAATTAAACATGTTCCCGTCGTCCAGAATTTTACTAGACGATAAGTTCCTCATTTGCCTCGCTTCACATTTCACAAAGCGTGAGGAATCGACCGCCGTAGCCTATCTTCTACAGCCTAGGATGCTGTGGCGCCTCTTTCACAGGCGTTAATTCTCAAATTAATCTGCAGTTTCAAATATAGTGGCCGCTGACGCGAAAAATCTCTGACCCTGCTGACACTGTGGAATCATTAAACTACTAATACGCTAGCTGCTATCGTCCCTCCCCATCGACTATATCTACTTATTGTTCCCCATGTTGCAACTTCATATATATTTAAAATTGCCTCCAATCTTGAATGACTGCCTTCCCGGTTAACAATCCAAATGGACCGCCCTTTTTTGGACTGGTGGAATCGAACCCCATTTCAGTTTTACAAGATATCTATATTCTCCGTTTTCCTTACCACGCAAATCGTTTTTACCGCTCTGGTTATACTATTTTTGTACCAAATCCTTGGGCAGCTATATATTGTTTTAATTCATGAGTTTGAGACGCGGTTTCGTTCACGCGTTGACTGTTGATCCATATCGGCTTTGCTTGCCTTTTGGAGTACCTC
>NW_008752009.1:472869-476032 GCF_000715545.1 Opisthorchis viverrini | reverse complement strand
CTCATCTGCTAACGAGACAAGCCACAACTTCTGCACACTCGCTTTTACTGTGTCTGACGTACCTTCGTCTCTCACCCACCTTAGAAACTCCAATTTCCCAGGCACTGGCGGCGTCCCTTCACATATCTTAAAAGCTGGTCTCCCGGACGTCCCCACCTTCATCCTTAATCTCTTCAATATCTCCCTTATCACAGGCACAGTCCCTAATCAATGGAAGCACTCTACCATTGTCCCACAGTATAAGTCAGGTCCACAAACTGCTCTAGCCAGCTATCGTGGCATCCACCATACCTGCTTACGCCTTCGTACCCTAGAGCGCCTCATCAAAGTTCTTGTCATGGACCACCCGCTCGCCACCAAAACCCTTAGCAATCGGCAGTATGGGTTTATGGCACGGCGGTTAGCTAACACATGCCAGGTTGATTTCTTCAATCATATTTCGGCCGTCTACGATACCGGACTGTGTATTATCATTGTGTACCTTGATATTGGCAAGGCATTCGACCAAGTTCCCCACGGTGCACCCTCAACAAATTACGAGCTTCGGGGATTGGTGGCCCAATAATGCGATGGTTCGCTTCTTACCTCACTGGTAGAACCCAGGCCACAAAAATCGGGGATCTCTGCTCCTCAGCCCTCTCCATTACCAGTGGGTTGTTCAGAGTAGTGTGCTCGGCCCTCTACTGTTCTTAGCATACGTTAGTAATGCCACCGACTCGATCACCCCTGGATCCTTTTTTCTGTTTGCTGATGATCTTAAGATAGCTTACACGTTTAAGGCCAGTGATCCTGCTTCTACTCTTGCCAACATTCAGTCTGACTTGATCTCTTTATCACTCTGGTCTTCCAGCTCCTGTTCGCTGTTCCGAAATGCCAAGCCCTGTCACATCGATTCCAAATTCCTCCTGGGACGCTTACTCTTAACGGACTCTCCATTTCTATTCTTCCCGAAGTTAGAGACCTAGGCCTTAGGTATTCCTGTACATTTAGCTTCAACCAAAACCTAAGGTACAGAGTGGCTAAAGCTCGCAAGCTCTGCGCTTACATTCGCCGATCCTTCCATAAAACATCCTGTTTAATTGCCATTTTTAAACAATTTGTAAGACCCATTCTTGAATCCAGCCCTGAATTCGCCTCACATTAATCACAGACATGCCGGACTGCTGTGGAGAATGCGCAATGCTCGTTTACTAAGTACCCGTATCCGGTGTCATCCACATTAACGTATCGTCTTTGCTGCTTGTCACTCGGGCCTGATCCATTATGGCTAAGGCGCATCAGGTTGAATCTAGGCCTTCTGCATCGCTTGGTCTACCGGTGGGCTCACATAGCTGGCAGATGCCCTGAATGTTCTTCCTGTATTCCCTACAATATCCGTAACTCAAGATGTTTACTCTCACTGTCGACATGTCGAACTGCCTTTAGACAAAACTTTTTCCTTTGTCCTTTATTCTAAACCATGGAACAAGCTCCCCTCCCATATCCGTACTATCTCATCTCACGTTGGCTTTCGAAGGGCCATCGATTCTTACCTTTCTATTGAGGGAGCTGAGCGCCTTTTCGCGCCTCAGCTTAAACTAGACACTTTGTTTGAAATAGGCTCTAAGCCATTCCAATCTGCGCACTCACCCTGACTGTCCCGTAATTAGGTCCTAGCGCTTACATTTACCAGCCTGAAACCCTTAGCATTGGTCCACAAGTGCGACAATCACCCTCCCAAGTGTTCTTATCTATAAACTGCCATTTTATCTCTCTCATGCCCGTCTTGGCTGGCCTGGTTGCATATCCCTCCTTCGGCCTTAAGCTTTTGTACCCAGCCCAATTATTCCTGGCTCTTCAAGCCTGGCCCCATCCCTGAGTAACTATGTCAGCTCTACTAAATGTCTGCTGCTTTGCCGTGGCTGGATTTAACTAACATCAGCCAAACTGAAGCCTCAGTTCTACGTTGTTCCGAATCATTCTGCATCCCCTGAACACGAGCAGCGCACACATCAAATGGTGGGTCTGAAGATGTGCTATGAATGAAATACTTGTTTGGCCCCACGGCCCAATCATTCACACATACACATAGCACTGGTTTACCTCTACTTGGCAGAGTGGTTCATCCAATACTTCATCTTCGTTTAGCCATGCTACATAAGCTCTAAACATCTCCATTCTACTCCCACTGCCCAAAAGCTAGTTGATGTTTCATCTGCCTCCGCGACTTGCCTCTTCCAGTGGCTGTTTGTTGTTTGCTTGTTCGAAATGACTGAGCTGTTTTACTGGCCAGGCTTCCTCCCCGACCGGACAAAATATCTAGTAGCTGGAGTTATTTATTAACGCACAAACCGCACGAGGGATGAAAACCTCGTGTGGTGGACGGGTACGACCTGCAGGGAGGGTCGTCCGTTACGTTGCACCATGGTGCGTTCGTATACCCGCCACCCCACCAGTAGCGCGAGAGTATCGCCCATCGCCAGTGAATCTGAGCCTGGAAAACCAAAAAAGCTGCGTTGCTGTTTGTCTGTAGCTGGACTGGCCTTGTTCCGGTTGTCACTTGTCCCACAACACCAAGAAGAACAAGCGGGCGACGGCTGTTCTCCCGTTTGTACTAAAAATATTAAAAAAAGGAATATTAAAAAAACATTCATGCATAGGATAGCCTGAGAGTACCTGTGAGGATCACGGCTAACGTCAATGTGCAAAGTGTTGCCACTCTCGTCTTAGTGGGGTCACATCACCCCTAGTCCACTTCACCATCCAAACATAGCACACATATTCTTCCCTCTTGTCATTTAGAGCGATCATATCCACAAAATGCTAATTACTTATGATTTCCTGAGTACAAGCAGTCACAGATAGCAATTAATTGCTGTTTTTTCCATGCACCATCCGCTTTCTGAAGCTGACAGCATTGACTCGGCGACTGGCGATCCTTAATCTTACTGTCCTGTTCACGGATTCACGGATTGATACACAGGATTGAGGCTTTTGCCCAAGTTTCCCGGGTCGGTTTTGTTCTTGTCGGTCAGTGGCTGTCGTTCACCTGAAAGGCACAAGTGAAAAAAGGGTGTAGCACTGCTCTTTATGTTCTCAGCGCGGGGCAGAATGCTCGCTAGCGCGAGGATTCGCATAAATAAATGTCTAATAGTGCTTTAAATTGGGTTCGAGAAGGAGCATG
>NW_008752009.1:445526-470079 GCF_000715545.1 Opisthorchis viverrini | reverse complement strand
CCTGTAAACCCGTGCATTTGAAATGCCACCAGGCCTTGCAGGCGTGGCATTGCATACCGCGTTTGACGTTCCACGGGCAGCCATTCCGCCCACATCTATTTTGGTCTACCAATGGCTGCGGAGGGCGATCGGCATGGATTGACGTCATGTTTCGGACTAGATGTAAAATAGGTGTGCGCAAAATATAAAGGGTTATCACTCAAATGTTTTGTTAGAGTAATAAAATTCAACAATTACTCGTGTGGACTCTGTGAATAGATTGAACAACGAAAAAAATTTTTCACGAATTTGCACGAGGGAGAAACGAAACCGATTTCGAACGATATCGACCCCAGTTAAGCCACGATTCTTATCAATTATCTTGGAAGCTTTGCTTGTCCGCTTTTTACTTGTCCACTGTCACTGCCCACATTAACCCCTCTTTTTGCACAACAAGGACCCGATGTCATGACGCTTTGGTGAGCAAAATACCCATCTGTTCTTAATTAGTCCAACAGCTAGCCCCCCTGCTAGCTACCTCGACGACAATGTTTTCACCTTCCTAAAACTAGGCAGCTACCCTGGCGCAACTATTACTTGGCTTTTAGATCAGCAAAAGTATTCACCCTTCTTGGGTCCATTTAGCTTGCTGTCATCCCTTTTTAGACTTTTTTCTATCGACGCCGTTGTATCTTATGCCTCCTAACACCCGCCACACGCCACTGCTTTCATTCTATTTCTTTCTCGTTGCATCTCTTCCCAAGCTTCAGTCCTCGACTCGAGTTGCCCAAACACCCCTTAGAAATGTTATTCATTCAAACTGGCCGGTGCTCGGTCTGCACTCTCATGGTCCTTCAACAAAAAGGAAACTATCCGTGAGCCTACATCTGCATGAGTCCCTGTGTCAATCTCCGTCTCACCCAGAACGAGCTGCCACGGAACCGTATATCCATTACAGGGCTGGCCATAAACCGAAGCATATCAGTGCGATGATGGCATGGCACTGTCATACCCAGTGAGATGGAACTCCCGCAACTATTATCTCCAGAATCTCGACCGCAACCCCCCGCCAACTCAAACCTGTAGTCACAACTTCGAGCAGTTCTCATCCGGCCCCGTCTCTGGGATGAGCTCTTCCGTACCCAGTGAATTTTCGCTGAGATTTGGCTAGCCTGGCTTTTCTGCTGCAAGTTCGGCTCGCCCCTTGCACAGGTCCAAATCCATATGCGGAGTTCGGGGGGCCCTATATATTGGCAGTTTGCACACATCCGACCTATTCCCCTGCACCTGACTTCACTACAACAGTGCAACCAGTGTGTCTGCTTACTTTCAGATGAAACCACGCTTTGAGACGAAACTTGCCATGCGCCCTCGATTTGAGTTATCCCATCTTCATCTCCATTTTTGCTCGTGTCCCCGGCCATCTACCTAACCACCCAAGGTCACCCATGACCAGCGATGGTTTTCAGTTTTAGTTCACGCCACCTGACTCTCTTTGAACTGGTCGGACCCCATGCCCATTCCTCCCAACAAGTTTGGAAATAAACTATTATTACTATATCTTGGGTATTCCCCCACCGTTTGTGATATTGTCCTCTTTTTGTACAATCCGCACCCCTACAAATCCCTCAGTCATGCTCCATTTTGACTGTAAAACTATGATCATGCCAGACGGCATGCCACCCACAAGTTGGGAATAAACCTTATTATTATTATTATTATTAAAATTATATACTTGATGCAACTCACCACCCTAAACTGTCATTGGTGCATATACCTCCTGAATTATATTATGGCTACCATCATTTGCGCACTAATACCCTAGGTTTTAGTTGCGAAGCAGTAAGCTTGCCAGCGCAAGGACACGTAAAAGTGCTCAATAGTGCTTTGAAGCGTTAAAATCCATCAGAGGAAGATCATTCCACGCAGCTACCACCCAAAATGAGAAAACATTTTATCTGATGAATGTGTGCACTCTAAGCTTGAAAATCTTCTCAACATGTCCTTGCATTGTTTGCTGGGTCAACGGTGAAAAGCCTGTTGGCCAAACAAGTTGGTCAAACAAGGCATATGTAAGAATTAAGTCCCCTCGGAGGCGATGGGAAAGGAGATCAAGCTCCGCGAGACGTGTTTCGTAGTCCACGGATTCGAGACTGGCAACCACTTTAATAGCGGCTCGCTGGACACTCCCAATGAGGATTACGTCTTTCGTGCGTCCTGAGTAGACAACTTGGTTGGTGTATTCAAACAGCAGTCGGCGCAGGCCTCGTAGAGTGCTTGGAAGTCCATGCGAGTAATACGGGAGAAGATGCGTCAAGTCATCCGTAGAACGGCAAATGCACTTCGGGCAAATTTATTTACGCAACGTAAAACGATAAATTTTTGCAATTAATTTCCCCGTGACCAGCGAGAAGTGCATGGCAGTAAGCGATTACTCACAGCTTAACCAAATCTCTCATGATATAAACCGTGTGTGCTTGGCCACTAACGTTAGACTAATTGTGAAAAGTTTCCGCAGTTACGAGTCAGACTTCAGAAATATTCTTACTTCAGCTAGTTCTTTTCTAAAGGCAATGCCTTCTAATCCATCCAAAAAGAGGCTTTGATGAACGCCACATCTCTGGTGTGTGGCGTTCACAAATGCTGCTTGCGCAGCCGGTGGCGTGTCATTGACGGTACAGTGAGAATCAAAGAGGGAGCAACCTGTCTCATGGGCACGTAATTCGCAGTTTTCACGGTGTTTTTCCTTGATCACGACGGTATTTCCGGAACCATAGCGAAAACGTTGTTGCGACGACAAGCGCCGCACTTCACTTGAATAGAGCTGGCTCTAGCGGTATCTTGTAATCCGAGAAGGAAAGCCGACGAATTTTGCACTTCCTCGAAGTTTAGTGTGTTCAAAAGCTAGGATAAATAGGTACTTTCTTCATAATCGTCCATTTTTGCGGAAACGTAAATGTTTTCTAAACTAGACGCTAAAATAAGTATTTTTTCAAGGATAGCTCAGTACCGACTGGGAAGACTGCATCATCCGCAACGATACTTCTACCACGTAAACCCGCTTCAATAGTCAGAGACAACTTAGCGGATTCTAAGTGGCCAAATTTTCGAACTACCAGTTACAGCGTAGTTGCTATAATTTGCACAAGCCAAACTCGAGCAAACGAATGGTTGATCAGAGTCACGTTATCCATACCCGAATGTAAAACTGCTTCACACAGGCCTAGTTGCTTAACAGAAATTCGCACTCGTGGTTACTCGTGCTTCGATGACGTAGTGGGATATGCCGGGGTTAGAGAACGGCGTGTTTGCGGTTCGAATCCAGCAGTCGTCCAGTTTTTTCGACATTTTTTGCTGGCACGTTTCTACACAGGGGACTACAGCTTTTGCCGACAGACATAGAGCATAAGAGTATATTCGGCTAAGATGCAAGTAACAATTAGTTGTGAGTGCAAAAACTCTTGAATATGTGGTCAAGTTTGAATCCAGAGATCGAAGACACTAATGTCGACTCTGTGCCAAACTTTAATTGGAACACCATTTGGAGGACCGGAATAATTGAAAATTTTTGGGCATTGATGTTAAAACACTGATGCAGAAACGTTCTACTCGCAGTGAACGAGCGGCAAGTGTCGTTCATTCGGGTGCTTGGATTGACTATGTTGTCGCACCCAGCGGATACCGCGCAGTCCAACGGTGATCCATATCGGAATTTGATTTTAACCAACGAAAAACTCTTCTTCGAAAGGTGTACGCTATGGATTCCCTGGGATATGATGAACGTTGTGCGCTCACCGATGATTCCATTTGCCACTGGCCAGGAACCCGAAATCACAAAAGTGCATTCAAAACATGTTCCTAGCAGGTTTTTTCAGGAAATTGTATCTTCCCAGACGTGTATAACTCAAGGTCAGATTCATTAGCGGAGCCTTAAGCGAGCATAGTCTAGAAAATTCAGGAGAATGATGCACTGTTTGTCATAATAAAACCAGCGTTCAGTCGAACGTACCAGAACCTAACTTAAATTATTTGTAGCCTCCTGGAAACAAGTCCCCAAAGGTTTTCAAAAGGATAAAATGAAGGTCATGCGGAAGACGGAATTTTGTCATAATAAAACCAGCGTTCAGTCGAACGTACCAGAACCTAACTTAAATTATTTGTAGCCTCCTGGAAACAAGTCCCCAAGGTTTTCAAAAAGGATAAAATGAAGGTCATGCGGAAGACGAGCCGGAATTTTGTAAAATGCTGAACCGCTTTGAATCAGAAGTTGGCCCATGGATCATATAAAATCAGACCACAACCCAAATGCTTACGCATGAAGATCAAATCGTGCTACTGAATTGTGGCATTACCATAGAAATTAGCCAATTGCCTCATTCTTGAGGGACAGAAACGAGGAACCCGCGGTTGACTCATTTGTGGCGCGTAAAAACTACAGAGCTCAATGCGGGCTTTTATTCTCTCCAGCGACTTCGTCTCATCTAGTCCCTGCGAATCGAAAGAAGAAACGACTTTGTCAAAAACAGATGAGGACATTTGTCGACTCCTGCAAAAGAAAAAACAGTTCAGTGCGATGGAGCCAGACAAGATTCATCCGGGCGTCTTGGAGGAGGCATCACTTACGCTGACGAAGCATTTTACCCGAAATTCTTTCAACTACTCGACGATGCAAACTTCTCTTTGCTTTCAAAAAAGCGATTAATACTTGAATCCATAAAACTGTTGGCCGAGTGATGCCCGGCGGCTACAGGCCATTTGGTCCCACATGTGTACAAAGAAAGGCGATGGGGCGCATCCTGAGCGTGGCCATATTAAATTATCTCGGTGCCAACAAGTTGATATCCCCGCCTCAGCACGGATTCCTCTTTAACTGTTCTTGCTTGACTAACATGCTTGGCCTTATAGAGAGCTTAAACCAAACTAAAGACGAATGACTCATACCAGATGATACATTCTGCAATCAAATTCCATCCATCATGCTTCACCACAAGCCTAAGTCACGCGGGATTCGAATGAAATTTCTGTGCTGGGTTGGGGGGGGGGCAAAATATATCGCTTGAAATTATGCTCGATATCTTCTACTAATGCGTTGGCCTCCATTGGATTTCCTCAACACTGCTTTAAGTTTACTTCTAATTCCAATCTACTTCAACGATTTTTTGCATTTCTCCTCCTTAGTCCACCTCCACTTTTCCGGATGCATTGACATCCTTGAGTTTAAATGCCTATCCTCCCAAATGGACATGAACGCTGCAAGGCGGTGATTGTTGGACTCGCACCCTCCTCTGAATGACAAATTTGCGTCCATAGGTCAGTCAAAGGAAACTCAGTATGGGCCTTTGTAGTGTATGGTTGGAATGGATCAAAAGATATCACGAGAATAGAGGCGAAAAAGGGTTTTATTATCCGTCTTTCTTCCAACCGTGAAAAATCGGATCAAAAATGCGCTCGCCGCTCTAAACATGCTTGTGGGTATCTTCACCCGTTCTACATGAATGGACTTTAAAATACCCTATGGAGTCTACTTCAGAGAGCTTCTTGAATATGCTGCCCACGTTGTTTACTCAGGACGCAAGTACTATTTAAAACCCACCGAGTGTCTCACGAGCTGCTACTAAAATGGTTCCCGGACTTAGATCCGTAGACCATGAAACGCGTCTCGCTGTGCTCGACTTTTTTGACTTGCTGTGCCAAGAAGACCTAATGGTTGCTTATGTCATGTTTGAACATGTTTCTTGCGAACCGGGTCTTTAACCTTTTATATTAATATCACACCGCGATGGCATGCTACGAAGGTTTTTTAACTCAGAACTCACACTTTTGTTGAGTCTCAAGTTCTCTATTTCGGAAAGATAGCGGGGGAATAGCAATCCTCCGGCGGTTGTTTACGCTTCTTCGCGTATCCGGTCCAAAGCACTTTTAGACGTCTATTTAGTCGAGTCATCCCACTGAAAAGAATAACTTTCTGCACCAAGAACTTACCGGGCAATTTTACGACCTCATTCCGTAAGTTTTTTCAGGTTAACGGAAGTGAATGAACAACAAGGGAAAACCCAAAATGGAAGCTTGGGAAAAGCCTCAATTCTGCGTGTGGGTTCAGTAATCCTTGATAATATTGCCCTTGGTGTGTTTTGACATTATGTTAAATTAGAAAAAGAAGTGAGGATACATAAAGTAAGGTTAACTAGGCTTGTTTTCAGGGTCGATTTTTGGGTAATTACTGCTGTGGTTGGAGCGATAAACGGAGGATTAAGGAACCCAAAACCCACGGCTGAATGTAAAGCTTGAGGTTTGGCGTAGAATTACGACGGTTTTTGAACTGAAAGGCTCCTAGATGGGGAGTTGTCGACGCAGAATCCTTAGACATGTTGAAACAAAGTTTGTGGAAGCAGAGTTTATGGTGCAGACAGTTTTGGTGGATGCTTAGGGATGAGTGGTAATAAAAACGTCTGCCTAAAGCAAAAGTTAATGGACAGTGGAGGTGCTTTAATTGTACCCGTTATAAAAAATCAGGATCTGTCGATATCTTTTTTCCCTGCTGATCCCCAGCTAGTCCACGATTAGCATAGCTAACTTAACGCAGGACTTTCGGATACAGCGACTGCTCGATCATGTCCATTGTCTGAAGGGCAGTCGACCTAGACAACCCGACTTCATCACGGATTCACGGATTGATACACAGGATCGAGGCTATTGCCCAAGTCTCCCGGGGCGGTTTTGTTCTTGTCGGTCATTGGCTGTCGTTCACCTGAAAGGCACAAGTGAAAAAAGGGTGTAGCACTGCTCTTTATGTTCTCAGCGCGGGGCAGTATGCTCGCCAGCGCGAGGATTCGCAAAGACAAAGATAAGAGCGGTAGGAATTTTGTGGTCTATGACAGTTGGAGGTGGGTAGAACGATGTAACTCAGTGACACCTTGAGACGGAGTGAATCTTGCAGTCTCAATTCAAGTCACCGCGGGAATTTTTATCTTAGTCGTCTATGTATTCGAATAGTTTAGGCACGATTCTGGGGGCGGAAACTGGTGGTGATACGTTGGCATGAACGGTGAGTTAGAGGAGGCCAAAAACCCATGTGACACAGAAAAGGGGTTCAGGGTAACCTGAAACAGCGAGCAGATTTCAGCGTGTTACGCCACATTTAATAGCCATAACCGTACGATGAAGGTCATAGAAGAACCGTTTACGAATTCAAGAACCGGAGCTTATATGCAGTGTCCATGAAGGGAGCTGCGATCCAGTAAAGAGTGCCACTACGTTTGAATATTATATATTTGCAGGTAATGTTGAGGTCATGTGAACTTTTGTTTTGATTAGGCTACATGGTATAAGTGGACGCAAGCAGGAGTGAAGCCGGAATTTAGAGCTCTTATGAAGTACATTTGGCACAAAATGCACGCCAACTCACTAGGTCATCCCTATAGCTACATCCATGGGTACCCTTATGAAAACACTTTATGTCTCAGAATTCTAAGGATCAAGACAATACCAAATAGGCTTACGACCGTCTGGTATACACAAATTTTTAACATCGCTTCATCCAATAACGTGCATGAGGACTGAATCTTGACATCTCAAAATCGGTGTGCGCACAGATCGTTCACTGTCGACAATGTGAAAAATTGACCTATTTTACATAAGATATGTAATTGAGTACTTTTTTATTTTCAGAAACCCTGTCGGATAAAAATGCCTTCCAGAAAACGATAACTTGAGAGAATTCTCATTAACTTTGTGATGCTGCCACCAATTAATTAAAATAATTCGCCAGCAATATACAGTTAAAAGCACGGAACACCGTCTTTAGCAGTGTGGTTGGACTATTATGAAATTTTAAGGCCACACTACAGACGTTGCACACATGTATGGGCCTAGCAATTTTGATGAATTTCCAAGAAAAACGGCAACTCGCGCGGCAATAATGATTAAAAGCAACGGCTTGCCCTGTTGTCTGAAAAAAGATTGCGCGTTATGGCTGCAAACACATCTGTAACGGTGATACTACTGATGTGGAGGCATACGAGTAGTATGGGTTGTCCGTGGAATTTCACTGTGCCTCTTTTGAAGAGAAAAGATCTGTCGCGGAAGTTGTAGAGTCGCCTTGTAACATTTGCTTCGATTTGAGCGAGAAATGATTGGAGTCAGTGAATCTCCCGGAAAGTTCGAGAAGGGCGTTCAGGAGAAGATCGATGTCCAGTTTTTGCAAGTTAGATGCAAATTAGAATTCTGCTTCCCTGTATAACGGTCTGTAAGGGGTCAGTTGGAATTTCCTAATAAATAACTCCGCAGCAAAGACCTTCTTCGTTTCACATGGATCCATACGTGATTTCCGGAAATTTTTCTAATATAGACGTAGTACATGAAATCGCAGCCGAACGCTAACCTCACGGTCCTTATTTGTGTCACCAGTCTGTCCATCGTTTTCAGAGAGCTGATAAATGGGAGAAATCTGTTCGCTTTCCACGAAGGCATGCAAAACGAGACGACCGATACCCACGCTATCAGTGCTAGGAAGGCTGTAGAGCTTCTATCTGCAGGACAGATTGGTGATGCTTGAAAACTGCTCACCCAAATAAGTCTGTTTGCGATTTTCAAAATTTACTACATCCTGGAATGTTGAATCACCGTCATAAGTTGCTGTCTGGAGAAGCGTATGTCTGCGCTAATTTTCTTTCGTCTGCAGCACATACGGGCATCCGGAGTCTCAAAGATTTGCCATATCACCTGGCATATCGTCCGCCAAAATGAAACCCAATCTTGTGTCACTTACTAAGCGGAGGTGCCAACGCTTGAGCTAGTAGTTTTTTATGTCCTAAGTGGTAAGGCCATTGCAGAATTTAGCGGCCACAAACTCCTCACATCATATGGCGGCCGTTAATCATTAAGGAGGGCGCTGTGGGTGTCCAAATCCCCTCCGATTGTCGGTTGTTTTACCAAAAGTCCATCGTACAAAATTTTAGATAGCTTACGATTGTGTTCCAGATTATTTAGAACAAATTGCGCCAAAATGATCCTGACCATAAGACCAAAATTGCAAGTTCACGAGGCCCTGGCTCCGGTTTTAGACTTAGTTCAAATTGACCGCCAGATCGTGACAATCCTGCTACCACAACAGATTCGTTGTTTCTTGTCCCTTTTTGCAATTCGAAATTTGTCATCATATGCCAAGCAGCATGTCTCTTTTCCCTCTTTCGTTCAGATGCTTGCCCACCAACATCAAATCTTGGCGATCTAATCATTTCTCAGCTGCCTAGCCTTGAACGCACACCCAATATTACTCTGAATCCGTTGATTGAAGAGAGGAATCTTCAACGTAACGTTTCAGTATTTGACAGTATATATTCGGACGCTTCATATATTTACGTGCAATTGCGTTCCATTAAAAGTTGTTTAAACGAACTCGGAGTCCACTGTGGAGGCGGAATTCGTAATCCATTGTCCACCGGTGGCTTCGTGGGGCGAAACGTTTTGTGGAAACCTGGTTTTATCACGCGTTTTTCTGCACCCAAGCTATAAGACCCCAGCTTCGGTTGGTTCGTAACCAACNTTCGCTGCTGAACCAGTAAACTCACCCGGGCTACCAATATTTCAAAGTGTAATCGACTTGCCGTTGACGTGTGACACGCTTGAAGTGAAACACAAGAAAAGCGCATTTGGTGCCTCAGCGATATTCGGACCTTGGCGCTTATGCACACACAATGAGAATAGTGTGTGTGGGAGTTGAAGTCATCCAGTCGGTCGTGTTGATGTTGGATTTTAAAAATAACTAACCGTAGCAGCCAACCACGCGCATAAAAAAACGGTGATCAAATTCAGCGTACGTAAACAAAAGTGAATCGGGTGTTGAGACAGATTAGCAATATAATGTCGACCACCCGGAGGCCTCAACCGCAAGAGAAGCGGGCGAGGAATTACTATTTGTTGCGTCTCACTGGCTTTAATGTCGTCCTGGCGTATGGGTCATATGACCTTGAGATATGTGCATCCGGGTCCAGACCGCAAGATGCTGTCTGTCCCGTACATTGTCCTCTACTGATTGGTTAAAAACGAGCTTTTGACTTCTGGTTCAAGACGCTGGTTCAAGCGTCGTAACTGCTGCGTTTGTCGTTCCTCCTGAGCCTGCGCAATTTTGCCTCCCCATCTTACCAATTAGCAAAGGGCTTATGGAGAAGATAAAAACACTTAATTTCTGAATCGGAAAACCCAGTGAATAATGCAGGTCAGTTCCTACACAGACTAAGGAACATCAAAATAGATGAAGTCATGCTTTCATTTAATGTCACATCGCTGTTCACTCCAATCAACCGCAACCTCGCCAGGGCAACCATAGCAGAACTGCTTCTGAATAAGCACAACAGGACAGAAACCATGAAATCTGAAACTATATGCAAACTACTGGACTTTTTCATGGATACGTGCTTCACCTTCGGTGGACGACTGAAAGGAACTCCACTGGAAACCTGCGTATACCAGAAGGAGGCCCATACGGCTCAAGTACTGAACTACAACAGCAATCATCCAGTAAACCACAAGAAGAGCTGCTCAAGAGCTGTTCAAGAGGGCGGAGACACAATCCAGCATCACAGAACTGCGGAAAAAGGAAGAAAACCATCTGTTCAGAATATTCCAGAACAAAGGATGTCCGAGGAATTTTATCAAGAGAAGCTTGAAGGCATCTCAACAACAGCAAGAGCAAGAGCAAGCCACCAGACGGGTGGTCACGCCTTAAATCAAGAATATGTCGGAACTCGCAACCAGATAACTGGCTCAAAAAGGGATCCTCTTGGCCCACAAACCGAATGCCACCCTAAGGAATTTAATCTCTAGACCGAGGGACAACTGAAGCAAAAGCAAGAAGAACAATGAGATGTACTAACTCAACTGCAACAAATTCTACTCCAGAAAAACGGAGGGAGACTACGCACATGAATAAAATAACACAACGCGGTCATCAGGAGACACGATCTATCCTTGATATCCATACATGGGGACCGAGAAGGCCATAAATTCAACCTGAAAAACGCAGTTTTTGCATACGGAAACGTGACCCACGGAAAAGAATTCCTTAAAGCGTGGTACTCACGGCAGATCCGATCAACCAGTGCATCGAACTGGATCCAATTTACCCACCTCTATGTGCAAGAGAGCAACATCTCAACCAAAACACTCAGGGAGGATCGAGTATTGGATTCACAAACAGAAGCAAGGAACCCCTCGGAGACAAATCAATAAAAGTCGCAGGCCGGGACTCGGAAGGACAAAGGTTACTCCAACATTGGCCAGATTACGACGGCTGGGGATGCCAAGCTCGAGGGCCACGTGAACGTCGGCGAATTGGCACACAGGACAACGGAGCAACCCACAGAAGCGCCCGACTGAACGGCTTATCGCGATCAAAAGTCACCCCCTGCTAGCAGCACGTATATCAACACGCGCATATGACTACTCAACACAACCAGTAACCCACCGCTACGCACCACTACGCTATGTATATATATATATATGTATATATATACATATATATATATATGTATATATATGTATATATATATGTATATATATGTATATATATATGTTATATATATGTTATATATATATACATATATATATATATATGAATATATGTTCCCGTCTCTGGAGAGGAGGAGGAAAAGCATGGTTTTTGGAACGAACCGACCAAAGCCATGTCGTCCTTTGGGATGCCCTTTGAACTCGCAAAGCGTAAGGTCATGCTCCTGGAAATGCGGTCGCTTAATAAGTCATCTACTCTTGTCTCAGTTTGATAGGTACCCCCTAAACTGAAATAAAACCATGGTAACTGTCTTCTATCCCGTGCTGGTATAGGCGTGAACGGGTCTATTTGGGATATTGCCCACTATTTATGACATTGTCCTTTTTGCACAATCCCCGTGAGTTCCCCAGTCGTACTCTATTTTGCCTGTAATAATATGATCCTGCCTGACGGTATGCCACTCACTAGTCAAGGTTGAATATTATTATTATTTTCATACAGTTCAAAGCGGTGGTTGTTAAGCTTTTTACATATCCTGAAAGTTGTCACAGTTCCGACTGTAGTGTGATAGATGAGGTCAACTCACGAATCTGCAAGACCCGTGTCCTGTCCGCTAATTTGAGACAACTATGGTCTCAAAGCGGTATGTTCTTGAATCTGAAGGGAATCATGCATCAAGCTGCAGTACCAACCGTTTTGTTGTATGGATGTGAGACTTAGATTTTCGGGCAGCGGAACTGAGACGGGGGCAGGCTGCTGCTGAATCATCTGTTCTTCTTTCACATCACAATTTTCATTCACACCCCGTTGAAGGCATAATCTCCGTAGGCCTTTTCTTTAGGGCTTACTATCCCGTTAGCCGCCCAATGAAGCTGGCTGCCGCAACCCCGGTAATCTCGGGATACCACATCCGTGGACAAATTGAGATCAGTATTTTTAAACCATAGCCTTCATTTAATCTATGACTTTTTAATGTTCACTCTTTGAAACAAACCATGCAACAGACTGGACTTACATGCACCCTGGAAATGCCTTGTTTTTATGTATGCTATCCCCGAAACAAGGATACACTTTGCCTATCCCCGATTTCCACCAGTGTACGCCGATGCGGCTGGTTCTGCCGGAGTTTGCAGTGTAAAATCCCCCGAGCTGAGGGTAGAGGGGTTGTCCGTTCGTAGTCGCCTCAGTAAGGGTATGGCCAATCACTGCCTGCTTATCGAATCTTCTTATGCCTTTGATGGGTTGCAGCTCTGACACAGTCAAACAGATTTTATTACGCTTTGAATGTCTTACAGCGACGAGCTGAGGGCCAAGAAATCGTCTTATCCAAGCATACGAATGTGCAATTTGGTGGGCAGGTTTAACTGTGTGGCCTTTGGGGAGTGAAAATAAGACAGACGGATAGCGGTTTCGATGTCCTGACCACAGAGCGTTTCCGAAGCAATCTAATCCGCTTGACCCCACAATCCTGATATTCCTTGACTTCGAGGGTGCGTTCGATTCCGTTGATCGATCAGTTCTGTTAACTACACTTGCTCAACAGTGTATGCTCCAGAAGTTTGTAAACATAATCCGATCTTTATATTCACATACTTCTGGGCGGGTGAGGGTGTATGGGGAGCTCTCCAAAAGCTTCCCTACAAAAAGTGGTGTCAGACAAGGATGTCCACTCTCCCCATTCTTGTTCAACTTCGTCATCGATGAAATAATGAAGCGAACACTGGATGGTTTTCGAAACCCCGATGTCCAAATTGTTGCTGGCGAGAGCCTTGTCGGCCTGGATTACGCAGATGACATCGCCCTCATCTTTGAAGACCATAGCGAAGCATAAACCCTGTTGAATAATCTGACCGGAGATTGTGGAAAACTTTGCATACCTCGGTAGTTGTATTAGCTCTGACGGAAGTGTGTCTGATGAGGTCAGTGCAAGAATCTCAAAGGCTCGAATCACGTTTGCTAATCTGCGTCACTTGTGGCGTCAAAAAGGCATCCCACTGGATCTTAAGGGTCGTTGTGTACCAGGCTACAGTAAGGGCTGTGTTGTTGTATGGGTGCGAGACATGGTCTCTTCGGGTAGGTGATGTGAGGCGTCTTCAGGTTTTCGACCACCGATGCCTCAGAAGCGTGGCTGGTTTCGGATGGGGTCAGCGTGTCAGTTTCGAGGCGATTAGAAAACGGGTATTTGGTTGTGCTGCAGGCAACTCAATCCGGGAAAACATCCATCATCATCGACTACGATGGCTCGGTCATGTGCTACACATGCCGAAACACCGTCTACCGAGACGAGTGTTGTTCTCCGTGCCTCCTTCAGGATGGCGCAAACCGCGAGGTGGACAGCACATGACTTGGCAGAAAGGCGTCAAAGAGATCACGAAGAGTTTGGGTGTTTTTGGTGTTGTGAGACTTCCAGGATGAGGTCCCCGTGACCCAGCCAAGCTTTCGGTCCGGTCTCGCAAGCCAGCGTTTACGTCAAAACAACCACCAAAGGTGCGCAAAATATGGTAACGCCCAAAACGAAGTCAGTACTACATGTGGGCGCCCATTATTCGCACGATAGAATTGAAATTTTGGAGGCTATGGCATGCTCCTGATGGAGTAAAACAATCGGGCAATTGGGTTCAGCGTACCAGTCCAAACGTTTGAGCTCCAGTCAGGCGTCCCGTGGTCTCATCGATGCTGAGAAAATTTTCCACCAGATATTTCCGCCAGGGGTATGATCGCTTCACTCGACAATGAAATTTAGTCGGCTGCAAAAATTTGAACGTAGATTAGGATGGTTTTTGGTTTGGGCGAATACGCAACAAAACAAAATATATTGGTGCAAAAGTTTTACTCCATTCGCAAAGGTTTTGATGCTAACAGCACTGCGCGGCTAATGGGTTGGGTAGTGTAAGCAGCGCCTTCTGGATGTGCCATTGGCAACCTACATTCGGCCAATACGGGTGCAGCATTGGCTGTCAGGTCGGCTTTCGACCAATCAGGTCTCGGCTTGATGCTGGCCGGCAAGCATCCCGATTTTTGGTCAATCGTGCGCGGGACGGGTTTCTCGGCCGTAGCAACAACTGACCGCGAGCGGTAAGGCGGGATTCGTGTGAAATCCGCCCAAGAGAGACTTTTTCAGATAATTGAAGTGAGTCGATAATGGTGTCCGTTTTCCTAAATGATACTCGCAGTAAATTTAGCAGCCACAGAGGTGTCAGTTTGATTCCTGTTGTGACAAGGCACCTGGCGTCGCTTATCCTTCATTTTCTTGCGGTGGCACAAGGAACCTTAACTCGTGAGAATCAAGCGGAATTTCGACCAGATAGAGCCTTAGTTGACCCCATCTTCACACTCCGCCAGGTGTTAGAGCAATTACGTAAATCTCTAAACACACTTCACAATTCAAGGAGAATCACTGGAGATTGTGGAAAATTTTACGTACCTCGGTAGTTATATTAGCTCTGACGGAATTGTCTGATAAACTCAGTGCAAGAATCTCAAAGACTCGAATAACGTTTGCTGATTTGCGTCACTTTTGGCGTCAAAAGGGCCTATCGATAGATCCTAAGTTTCGCGTGTACCAGGCTACAGCAAGGGCTATTTTGTATGGTTTTGAAAGATGACCTTGGTGGGCAAGCGTGTCAAGTAGAATAGACCGGTCAACCGGGTCGAATGCGCCTTAAAAATCCAGGAACACTAGAATTATGGGTTGCTTATACGTACGGCATTGTTCTAGCACCTGATGGAGCTTGAAGATTTGTTCAACATAACACCTATCAGACCGGAATACCTCTTGCTCCTCTCGAGTGACGCGAACGGTCTCGTCACGACCGAGGTCAAACTGATCCCCCTGTGTTTGATACCCTCACTGTGAGCCCCTGTTTTGAAAATGGGCACTATCACCGACTCTCCCAAGTTGTCTCGTACAGAGACCTCTTTCCAAGTGCAAGCAAACAGATCAGACAAACGCTGATTGAGGACTTCACCCCCATCTTTAAACAATGCGGGCGGGAGGCCATCAGAACCGGGAATTCGGTGGTGCTTAAGGGAGCACATGCAGTCATAAACCTCCGAGGCCGTAGACTGTTCCACGTTCACCGTCCAGGTTTCAACGTCACCTGTGGGCACAAGATGGGTGCCAGCTGGTGGCCATGACAATTGGTGTGCGAAGTACCGGCCTGTCGGTCAAGGCGTTCTTTGTTCGAGATGTTCACTCCATTCCGATCCTTGAGGGCTTCTCTAACAGGTGGTTTTCGGGAACCGGTAGCACGGTCCAACTGAAATGATCTTCGGAAATTACCGGCTTTCTGGGCCTTTGCTATTTGTTTGTCTTCTTGTGTCCACCACACTTGACGGTCGGCTTGCACACTCACCTCCACTTAAAGTCCGACAATTCGTTGCACCAAGTTATGTTCGGAACCGGCTGGGACATTTTTCCGAGATTTAAGCAGTGCCACCGTTCAGTCTGATATCCAATGCTTGAATGCGCCTGGTGGTGCCTTGCCACAGGCGAAATTCCCAGCACTACGCAAGGAGGTGGCAATCTCGTCACAGTATGAGTTTGTATTTGATGCTGAAGCCTTTGAAAAGGACTCTAGAAGACGATTCTGGTAACTTCGTCTAACATCCGCATCTGCCAGTCTCTCAGTTGCCGAGTGATTTTTTCGCATCTTACGCGGCCCTGGATAACTTAGGGAGAAGCGGCTCCGGACGAGCGCGTGGTCGGAATCCACAAATGTGTTTCAAAACGACCGGCAGTCAGTTATTGATCCGTGCAATCGGTAACTGGTAGCAATCTGGTACATTTTATTTTGTGGCCGGCATGCCGTCAGGGGACACCATGTGGCCAGACGACTTCGGCTATTTCGGAAGTTAGTTCTGCATACAACAGCCTATGCTCGGCACACAGCTGAAGCAGTCGTTCCCCATCGTTCGTATGTATTGAGTCCAATCCATGTCGACCCGGTAATTGAGTCTCAAATACGCTGAGCTTGCTCACTTGTGCATTCAAATCTCCGGCAATCACCACGATGTCTGAGCTTTTAGCTTGTCGCAGCTGGGCATTCAGGTCGTCGTAAAACTTATCTTTGACAGCATCGGAGCTACGGTCAGTTAGGGCGTAGGTAGACACGATAAACAGACATCTATCAACTTGCCGCTTGTGAGACTCCTCCACAGACGTTGCCAGACAAACCGCGCAGAGACGACTATCATTAGATATCCAGTCAAGCAAGGATACTTCCGCTCGGTGACTTAGGATGATACCAACCCTTGCACATCCCGCCACGGCAGCCTCCGGATCACCAGAGCTGTGTAGCCAGAAGCGAGTGGAGACTTGTGGGACGGTTAGCTCAATCACTGTGCTTGCATCTTGAATTCTTGTTTCTGAGACACATCATACATCAGTGCCAAGCAAGTTTAGTATGAGAGCAAGAGCGCCTTGTTGTCCTGCTTGCTTCAGAGTGCGGACATTGAAGCTGGCCAGACAGACTGGGTGCCGAGTCTTGAAGATTGGTTTGGAGATAGCTGAGGATGTCGGCGCCATGTGGCGAGCAGATGCTGCACGTAAAACCGATGCAAGACGAACGGAGTCATCAGTGCTGGGGCTACCAGAGTATACTTATTAGTGGGGTGGGGAGAGGGGGGTGGAGAAAAAGTATGTAAAAGAGAAAGAAGGGAGGCGTCAGCAGTAGCATGTTTTCGCTTATCCGCCCTGCTCTATGCAGCGAGTAGGCCGACCCGACTGGGCACCCGACGGCTAATGCGGCATGAGTTTTTTTTTAATGTGCAGTACATGGTTGTACTTGGACTGGGATACTGTCAGGGCCTCCACACATAGACAGGAGAACGATTATGGTCCTCAAACAATGCCTTCGGCACAAAGACTTAACCGCAAGGCAGCGGTGTTTGGCGGGAAATGCTAATGCGTTACCATTCCAGCGGAACCACTTCCAACCACCAACCTGGAGGACCATGAGACTGTGTTCATCAAACCTCTAACCATTGACCAACCTGGTAGAGAGACTCTGTGAGTGTCGCGGGACACTCTCCAGTATAGCTCACTGGGTCGGTGAGGTGCGTAAACCGTCACACCACGGTAAGGTCCAGTTTCTTCGTTACGGTGGTTGGGGCTATTGGTATCTTGAGGTTTTGATCACCGATGCCTCAGAAGTGTTACTGATGTCAGATACCGCCAACGGATTCGCAACGATTTAATTATGTGACAGGTATTTGGTTGTTCAGAAGGTGTTTCAATCGCAGAAGGCATCCGACATCATCAACTACGGTGGCTTGGCCGTGTGCTACGCATACCGAAACACTGTAAGACAAGATGAGTGTTCTCCGTGCATCCTTCAGAATGGCGTAAACCGCGAGGTGGACAACGCATGATTGGGCTGAAGGATGGGAATGAGATTGCGAGGAGTTTTGAGTGTTTTCGTTGCGGTCCACCTTCCAGGGTAGAGTGTTCGTGTCCCCTCCTGCGTTTGGTTGGAGACTGCAAGGATTGGCGACCAATCGATGTCGGTGGCATCCGTGATGTCAGTGTCCTGATTTTTTGAACACTCGGAAATGTGGTCACCTCAAAATATTTGTGATAGACCAGGACTAGCTCCACCCCTCATTCATTTTTTCTCTACTTTTCGCTTTAAGTCTTTAGAACAGAGTTTTTGGTTGTATGACAGTGAGACATGAGTCTTAACACTGATGTTGCTGTTTCTGATGATGATGACAGCACAATTTTCCCTCTGAAGTTTGTTTGTGGTAAAGAGGGGTTTCGACCTGGTTTTTATTCCCTCATTCTTATCAGTGAAAGCAGCTGTGGCGACTGACGCCACTGTACTTCGTTGCATCGCTTTTAGCTGAAGAACGGACTTACTCCTAAGGATCGGACCGGAACGAGGAACAAACAGGTGGCTGTGAAACTGACCTTCGAGCTATTGATTTCTATACGATGAAGAAATCATTTCGAACCGGCTTGCCTCTAGTCACTCTTGGAACCCTTCGCACAGGATCAGCGAATATCGAAGAAGAAAATTATTCGATGTATTCATCAAAAGCAAGAGTAGCGAATGAAGGTCGAGAGTCATCTAGAGGAACTGTCCAGATCCGCTCCGAAGCGATTATCTAGACAGCCTAAACAGAATATCAAGGTTGCAAATGGTGGTCTCTTCCTTCTTAGGACACGGGTTGTCTGTTCTGTGACGATGATGGGAGCATCAAAATTGACCCAGTTGCAACTCAATATTCTCAGCCTACGTTGTTGGTTTTGCAGTGCTGAGCAGACTGGCCTAACTATTTGATATTATGACGGAGTTTTGCAAAACTTCGATTTCTCCTTGAGACTTTATTTTTCCAACGCGACCTTCGTGAGTTTCGAATTTTTTCAGTAATTTTTTAACATTTTTGGATTATTCTCAAGAGTCCGAAATTTCATATTTAAGTTATGAGGCGGTGGGCACTGATGCCATGTTATCAGGAAATTCGCCAAGTTTCCAAATCACGCATGAACTTAGCCATTAAATCCGTCCTGGGTGGAGGAGAAATAATAACGCCTTCCTGTCAAAACGATCCTCATGTGTACGGACTGCTTTATAATAAGACCGTAAAACCTCGCTAGTTCAACAGAAAGTTCCTCCTGTTCAAAAACGTTTCTCCACCCCTCACAGTAGCCAATTTTTCGTGGATTTTTAGACGCTTTCCCTATACGAAGGAAACCAATAATTAGCAATGGCGGACCGGTTCGCTAGTTTGGTTGCGCACGCCACCCAAATCCCTAAGGAGTGTAGAAAATTGTCCCTTGCCGATAAATAATATTAAAACCTGTTCCGGTATGTATTGATGGCAAACCATAGCTTGAACGCCTCAGACCGTTTAGCATTGGGACAACGTGCCGTTGACCGACGTTCGAACGGCAACATCACATCACAGTACCCGTTTCCCTAATGGCGTTTTGAGTATAGACTCGAAAATTTTATGGAAAACATGGAGTGTTGAGGCACCGCTCCCTTAACCACTACATGGACAAACTTCGCGGTGTTCTGGATAGCTCAGTGGTTAGGTCGCAAACTTACTGCCTGTAAAGATCGTGGTCCGAAGCTAACCTCTGCATCTCGACCGCTCCTCTCTAGGCTTGGGTAACTTGGCAGTATTTCAGCTCTTGTGCTTCCTTCGGGTGGCATGGCAGGTAGGCACCGGAAGGATGCTACAGCTGAACGATTGTTATTATTGTTATATCTTCTTTGGTAATGTGTCAGTCAGACTCGTTAGTTCACCGGAATGGAGAAGGCAAACAACTTCAAGGAAGTAATACTGAGAAATGTAGATTCTTGAATGATATATTACAGGCTTACTTGTCAGGCAGTAGTGGGATACTGCCAAATGCACTTTGGGCACGATGATTCGTGAATGACACACCAGGTTTCCCTATCAAATCCCAACTGGAACGTGAGACCAACGTAAAATCTGAAGCTGTGTCGTGCAGCAGACTGATTGGAATTTTGTCGTATTTCCTTCGGGACTCAAATTCAACTTGGAATGTTCTGAACACAGATCTGGACTGCGGATGTTTCTGGTACAACTGCTTTTTCATTGTGTTACTGATTGGAGTGTTGAAGCTCCTTTGGTTTTTGGATGTGGTGGGTTTTTGGGTACGGCAGAAACCTTCTTTGTGGCCCCACCGATGACACGTTTGGCAATGGTGCTTCTTGAATGGACAGAAACGTGCATAATACCACTCGCCGTAGGACCAATACGATGTTGACGGTTTTTTCTCACGTGTAACTGCTTCGTTTTAATGCCATGGCAGCACTGGAACTAGTAGGTTGTGACGTCTGCTGTACCATTGTGGTATCGTATTTAAGATTACAGAAACGTTAGCATTCGGTGGTGAGTACTTTCATGGGAATGTCCTTCTTGTGCTCAAGCCTGGAAAGCAATCGAGTGCGAATATCTGATTCCCGCGGAGACTGAAGACCAGCAACGAAAATTGGACACTTGAACTGATCCTCTGTCCACCTTTCCTCTTTTCTTTACAATAAGGCTTTCGAATAAACCATGGTTGTACAGCAGTGAAGCATCAGTGTTGAACACTGATGTCATGCTGTCGATGATGATGGTGATGATGATGATCCTCTGTAAGTAACTGGAAATGAAATTTTTCACACTCACGGTTGACGACACCGGAAAAAGTGACGTAATCGTCGGCATCGCGCTCGGCCAATTTGAGACAATTGTATCGAACATTAAAAAGTGAATGCTGCTCACTGTTTGTGCAAAGTTTAGATTCTTTGGATGTTTGGAAAGAATGAAGTTCGGGAGCCAATCGTGCTCGAGGGTCTCAAGTTTCCATACTAAGACATAATCTTTGTCGGTTAACTCGTTCTGGAAAATATCTTCCCAGCGGCTGTACCACAAATCGAATGTGAGACCAGATGCCGGTTCGTAGAGAAATTCGGTAACCGTTGATGCGGTAGAATTAGCAAAGGATAATGAAGTGCCACTTTGAGATGGAACTGATGTCTGAAAACGGATAACTTAAGTAAGCGATTGAATAAGTCACCATTGCGATTGTCCGAACTGCGCTTGTTGGTGTTGAAGGATTGCTTGCAAATCCTCAGCTGAAATTGACATGTTTGTGTTCGCGTTAGGTTCCCGTCGCCAGTGTTTTATCCTCTTTGGTAATGTATCAGTCAGACTCGTTAGTTCACCGGAATGGAGAAGACAAACAACTTTCAGTAAGTTATACTGCAGTGGAATTCAATTGAACTAGAATATAAAAAGAGCTAACAGTCCAACGGGATGTCAGTGAGAGGCTGAAGTGTAAAAACAAGGTTTCAGTATACAAGACAAATCATTAGCAAACCTGATTTATTGGTTTAGAGGTAGTCCTAACAATTATTCTTGTTCTTATTATTATTATTATAACTACGCACGGTGCTTGACACCTCTGTGGTGACTTCCATCGCCTAATTGGAATGTTATTCCTTCAGTTTATTACATATGTCGGTTGGACTTATGGCTGCTGACCGATGGCACAATCACCAACCCATCGCTACGCACCACCACGCTTCCTAATAACGCACTGATTATGTGACCTCGATTGGTGATGAAACGTTTGCAATCAAATTGTTCAGCTCAGCGAACAACCCAAGGACCATGATCGATGTATCTTCACTTAGGTCGAGTGTTGAAACTGCGCCGCTCCTTCCGCTGACCAACAGTGATCGTCTTTCTCGATCTCAGACTTTTTTTTTACTCTTTTGATCGTGATAGACTGCGGCACTGTTCGGTGATCAAGAGTGTCCCTTCTAAATTCTTTTCACTTATAAGGGCGAGTTATCTGTTGAGCTCGGCACATCCAGTGGTGTCAGACAGGGGTGCCCTCTGTCCCCTTTTTTCCTTAGCTTAGTAGTCGATGTGCTACTTGAGTCTTCTTTACCTGTCTATAAACAACTGTGGGATCGAAATACCCCCATGATGTTCGCTCATGGACACAGGGTACACCGATGATATTGCTATCTTTGAATCAGACCATTTAGAAATGTAGACTATTTTAATTAACCTAACTAGCTCTACTTCACGCTTTTTACTTGTAAAATGTAAATTCCTACTGCAATATTGGGTGGAATCAGACCATAAACTTCATGCCTTCAGGCGGACTGATCGATGTGGCAGATAAGTTTGTTTATCTGGACATCTACAGACAGGCTGATGAAGGACGAAATCACTTCCGGAATTGGGACGGCCAGGACACCGTTCACTCGTCCATGACGTTCGAAGCCCTGACGTGACAGCTTGACCGTCAAGGGTGTAGTGTAGTACAGCGGTCCATTCTGTCTCTCTTTACGGGTCGAGGTAACTCACTGGCCAGGACGCCAACTTAATGATCGGAATGTCCATAGTTTCCTACCTGACCTTTGCATCTCGAATGCTCCGGTCTAGGCTTGGGCAACCCGGAAGTACCTCCGGTCCTCGTGCTTCCCTCGGGTGGCATGACATGTTCCTGCTGTACGTGCATCAATACTTTATTACTATTACTTTATGGGTCAGGAATGTGGCCTCCAAGATTTGCGAAGACCTAGGTTTGACAATCTTTACTTCGGAAGCGTTGCGCAGGCCCAGTTAGAACATCAGATCAGTGATGCTGAGGTACGCCAGTTGGTTTATGGGAAAGCTGATTTTTCCTCAGTAAATCACCAGGCTACGCCAGTTGGGCCGCCTACTTCGTATTCCCCAGAACGTTTTACCTCCTAGAGCATTGTATCGGATGCTGACCGAAGGGCGGTCAGTCCATGACTTGGCTACGAAGCGGTCTACTCGGTCGCGTTCACAGCTGCTGTCTCTCCGAATGGGGATCTTGGGACAAGACAAACCAGTGGTTAGTGACCCTAATAAATGTGGCTGTGTCACGCTTCCAATGACGGTCTTGCATCGAAGCTATCGCCTTGACCGCATGGCTCTCACTTTCCACCATAGTGAACCAACAAATCTGTTTGTCGTCAATGCACACATTATACCATCACCTTCAACCTATGGCTCTCATTCCCTTATTTTCCTTATCGTCGATGAACGAAGCTGTTGCAGCTAGAACTACTGCACTTTGTTGCACGGTTTCTGAGCACAGAAACTGAAGTCGACCCTCAATGGCGTCCATGATGTCAGCTTCTATCCAGTTTGCCTAGTCGAATGTTGGAGCCGTAGGCACATAGGATGTGTGCGGTGAACCGGCCCCCTTCCCGCCTTATTTTTATTCTTTCCGTTATTCAAACCATGACACCATTGTGTGACATTGAAACGCCAGTTCTGTTTGCTGCTTTTTCCTGTCAGTAATGTGCTGCTCCACACAAGGTGGGAGCATACTGACGTTGCCATTACCAATACTTGCTAATACCAGAGAGATGTTCACTGCGCACAGAATCTCGTTTAGCGTTTGCTTTGTTCCGCAGAACGCCAGGTTTCGAGGCTGTCTTGAGTGCAGACGATAAGCTGTAGCCAGATCATTCAACGTACTGTCAGACTCACCCCAGATTTCCGTTATCACATGTTACTTCACGACCTAAAGCTGCCATCTTGACGTGGTGGTCCGGCTTGAGTGCTGCAATAATCCCGCGGGCTACACTGGCTGGAACTTCGTTCCACAAGGTGCAACCATGCCAGGAACGCCAAAGGGGAGCAGCCAGACCAAGAGCAGCGAGAGCCCGTACTACGAGTAATTGTGCTACGAGGCGGTCTGGGGGTAAAGTCGTACTGTCCTCTGCGACAGGAGTGTGAAGGCAGTAAGGTGTTTCCCCAAGGCGACCAGCATGTCCATATTTATGGAAGCAGCGATGCTACCTTCCCCTGAGGAACGACGGGTTAGAAAAGGTCGACCCCAAAAACCGCACACTGCGATCGCCCAACGGTTGACCGTGACCGCCGGCGCATTATCCAATACGGTCGAAATACTTTTAAAACCAAAGAGCCCGGTGCTGCTCAAAAGGCACCTGCTGTGCGCAGCCGCATCAGGAATGAGACAGTAATGCCTTATTCCCTGCGCCCTCGGGTTAGGCCAACCCCCTGCAGCCGAGCAGGTCAGACTATTGAGTCATCGGCTCCGGGCAGGGTCCCCAAAGAAAACCCTACATTCTCCCACTGCCTCGTGGGTCAGACTTTTGAGTCAGAAGCTAGGGTCAGGGTCCCCGAACAAAACCCTACGTCATCCTACTGCCTTGTGGGTCAGACTTTTGAGTCGAAGGCTCAAGGTGGGGTACCTCAACCAAACCCCCTTCCTCGGCCTGGGCAACCGGGAAGTATCATTTGCCCGCGCAGTTCAGCGTCCACCGATGTCCCTCCTCAACCCCTTCCCACCGGACAAGCAAACATCGCCGGGCCATTGGACTGTCAGTCATCTGACCGAAGGGCCTTATGCTCCTCGCTGCCTACAAACATTAAACAAAATAACACCTTTCTAAATCCACGAGATCCTTTCTATATAGGAGCTTTTAACGTCCGAATTCTATGTCAAATCGGCAAACAGGCTATGCTTGCTGAAACCTTGTATTCCCTTAAAATTGATGTATGTTGTGTCTCCGAAAATGCATACAA
>NW_008752009.1:444427-445308 GCF_000715545.1 Opisthorchis viverrini | reverse complement strand
CTGTTTGTCGTGTCGGCTTATGCCCCGACGGACTGCAGTTCTGATGCGGAGAAGGATACCTTCTATCGAGAGTTATCCGGGCTCATTCGTCAGGCAAAAGCACAGACATTGTGATCCTTGCAGGCGATTTGAATGCTCAAGTAGGTCGTCTGAGCTCCTTGGAATCACATTTGGGTGGTCGTTTCGGAGTCGATGCTCGCCGCACAGACAACGGGGATAGACTCCTTCAGCTGTGTGCTGATCACGAACTGTTTCTGGCAAGTACAAACTTTCAACATAAACGTTCGCACCACGTAACCTGGCGGCCGCCAACTACGAATCAATCGTAGACCCATTTGGGCCACGTGACCACCAGCCACCGGGTAGAGCCACAATTCAAGACTGCTGTTCCTTCTGGGGCACACCACTTGATGGACCACCACTTGAGATGGCCGAAGTGGTTAGAGCGCGAATTTACTGACCGGAAGGTCCGTGGTTCGAATCCGACCTCCGCCACTCGACTTCCTCTGTCTAGGCTTGGGCAACCTGGCATTGTCCCAGCCCTCGTGCTTCCCTCGGGTGACATGGCAGCTAGGCACCGGAAGGGTGCTACAGCTGAACGCTTTCTTTCTTTCTACACCACTTGATTCCGATCACGCCATGGTGCGCGCACGCTTGACAGTTCGTTTCCCTTCAGTCCCTCGCAAGTCGGCAAGAAGCATGCCAATCCACTATATTCGAAGAACTGCCCTAGCTCAGCAGTATCGATCTGAGCTAGCCCAACAACTCTCCACAGTAAAACAGTAATGTGGTGGCAGTGAACATGTGGATGAAACGTGACAAAATGTGAAAGGAGTTATACTAGCGGCGTTCAGTGCTGCCTGCCCGACTTCTCCAATTCG
>NW_008752009.1:433874-443883 GCF_000715545.1 Opisthorchis viverrini | reverse complement strand
CGTCCTGCAAGAGGTTGCATCGATCATATCTTCACTCTTCGACAGATTCTGGAACAGCGATACTGCTTCCAGCAAGCAACAATGATTGTTTTTCTTGATCTGAAAGCTGCCTTTGACTCTGTGGACCGCCAAGCACTATGGCAGTGTCTGTGGAGCAAAGGTGTCCTCCATAAATTCTTGACCCTCATTAAGGTGCCGTACTCCAACTCCCGCGGCCGTGTAAAGGTCTACGGGAAGCTCTCTCCTGAGTTCACCACATCAAGTGGTGTCCGACAGGACTGCCCTTTTTTTACCTTCCCTCTTCAACTTTGTCAGTGATACGATCATGGAAGACTCACTACCAGCCTCTAATGCCTGTGGGGTCGAAGTGCTTCCTGAGCCTCTGCTCACAGACATTGAGTACTCAGACGACATAGCTTTTCTAGGATCTGACCCTGTGGCAATGCAAACAATACTAAATAATCTAAATAATTCTGCCTCGCGGTTTGGTATGCGCTTCACACCTTCAAAGTATAAAGTGCTACTGCAAGACTGGGTGGGCTCGAACCCTAGCCTCATGCTTGCGTATTAACCGACTGAGGTAGTAGACAAATTTGTTTACCTGGGCAGCTGTATCAGTCCCTGTGGTCTCACGAAAGATGAAAATTCCGTCCGGATTGGGAAGGCCAGAGCAGCTTTTGCGAACCTACGTCACCTGTGGCGTAGGTGTGACATCAGCTTCTCTGTCAAGGTTCGAGTTTGTAATCCTGCGGTGCGCTCCATATTACTATATGGATCAGAAACCTGGCCGCTGCGCGCCGAGGATGTCAAAAACTTTCAGTCCTGACAGTACTGGATTTATGCACCGATTTACCAGCTGGTGCCTGCAATGCGCAGCTACCTATCCCCCCCCCAAATCATCGGTGAACGAAACTGCGGCAGCTACAACCACTGTACGACGAGTACGCGGTTATTACAGCTGACAATGATGGTGATGATGATGATGATGATGATGTTACTTGGCTTTCATCTAGTCAACTGTAACTGTGTGGATAATCGCGTGTTCCTTTCAGGCGTCGAATTTGGACATGGCGCTTGGTTCATTCCTGTATCCAGTCAGCTCTGGACGCATACTGACATGATTGCAAGCGGATACCCAAAAAGAAAACTGAGGTCGTGGAAATAGAAAACACCGCTGATGTTAGTAACTTCGGGACAAAGCTTACACGCATTTAATCCAAAACCGAATGATGAAAATTGACAGATTGAAGGGTCACAAAGCCACAATGAAACATTTCTGAAACGGCTTGTCGGTGCTTTCAGTGCACCAGTTTTCAGACAATCATACGATTAAAGCCAGTCATTAGTGTAGTGGTTACGATGGCTTAATTGATCTTCAGCGTAAAAAAAGTCAGGAACACTTCTCAGCAGCTGAAATGGATAAGTCAACCCATCCCTTTCATAAAGACTGTTCCTATCTCGGTGTGGGCTACCTGACAGTACTTTGGCCCTTCCGTCGGGTAGCATGGCAGCTGGGCACCGAAAGGGTGTTACAGCTGAACGATTATTAGTATGTTATTACTGTGATGAAAACATTGGTTGCCCTCAATACCTTTTGATGGTAGCATTGTCTTTGTTCTTGGTCTCTGTTTTCAGCTGTACGTCGGCAACCCCAGTCGCCCCGTGAACAAAGGAATCGCTTCTGTGTTCTTAATTCTCCAGTCCGGTGGTTTATGCCATCAAAGCGTCATCGTCTGAGGTCTGAGCGGTGCTTCACGTCGATTAGAACAGATCACCGTGCATCGCCTGGGAGTTTAGAGCGATTGCAATATCTTGAGAAACTTGTCAGTGAATTCAAGGAGACCGACATTCACGACTATAAGGAACAGGTACCTTTTACTCCGGTTTATAATGACCACAAGTCTGACAAACAGATCATTGCCAATCTAGCAAACTTTGCCTACGATCCCCGAAACTGTCCCCACTTGCGGCAGTTACACGTGGTCGATTTGTTTCTGACTTGTTTGGAGCCTGTTGCTCCGATCTGGGCGGAGGCTTGTGAGTTCATTTCGTCTTGAGTCATTCGTTCACGTCGAGTGGATTTTTTTCTCGCACAGCAGCATTTCCGCTGGTTGTATATGACTGAGGTTCATTGTCATTAATCATCTTCACACCGTTTTCGGCATATGCTTTTGCGTGGCTTATATCCACCCGAACATTGCAATTCATGTCACGTGCGAAGTGTCGCGAGCGTTGGTGAGATCTGAACCAGCACACGGGCCAAGTGATATCAACCCGTACATTCCATCTTTTGAAGCAGGTTCACGTAACAAACCGATGTACCTGATCACCGAGTCACGTAGTAGATGAAATTTTACATGAGAACCCTGTAATTTAAAACTTCCTGATTACTATTGCGGTACAGTTTAGTTTTTATGACCCAAAGTATCGGTCATTTCGGTGTCAGCTTTGGTTGCTAGGTCTTATTTTGAGTAGTTTTTCAGTCCTTGTTCCGTGGGCAACACTAACCTTCCATGAGTTACTCTGAATAGTTATCTGCTTGCGACAGTAGCCTCGCACTACTTTGACCTCAGTAATCGTTCACCTGTGGCACCCTTTCAGTGCCTGACTGTCATACCACACGAGGGCTGGGGTATTGCCAGGTCGCCCAAGCCCAGACAGGGGAAGTCGAGAGGCAGAGGTCGGGTTCGAACCATGGACCTTCCGGTCAGTGAATTCGCACCCTAACCACTTGGTCCTTCTCGAACCTCAGTAATAGGATAACACTGTTCTTATATTGACCACAAACAATGCGCGACAAGCTATGGACCTTATCTTCTGATATCTTGAATGGTAATCATGTGAAGACAGTTCTGGAGGCTTAGGCGGATAGGCCGCGTGATCCTCACTGTGCCTGGTTGGAGGCACTACAAGATATGGCTGCAAACCGATGTCAGTGGCGTTCTTGTTGTCAGTTTCTGTCCAGATTGCCTGAGTGAATGTCTGGAGGTGTAGGCACCTCGGAATGATTGTGTTAAGCTAGCAGTAAGTCCCTCCCCCATCCACCTTTATTGTTTTCTTTACAATAAGGCTTTCAAATAAGTCATGGTTGTACGGCAGTGAAGCATCGGTGTTGAACACCGATGTCATGCTGTCGATGATGATGATGATGATGAGGCGGATAGGTCAGTCTATGTCTAACGGCGCTGATGACAGTTTTGTTCAACAGATCCTTGCTTGTGGTGACCAAGAAGCACCGTGTTCTTATGGATCGCCATCTGCGCGAATTCCGCTAACGATTGTGGATCGTTGGCATTTTTCATCCGCCAAATTTGTGGATCTTGCTTTTCCTTATGGGGGGGGGCGTCACTGTAAAAGCCTGGTCTTGGTCGATATTTTTGGTTTGCTTTCTGTCTACTTGAGCATTCCATTTACCATGATTATGGTTCAACTATTTTGTCAAATTTACACTATTTTAGCACTGGTGCATTCCACTAGCTTCTGTTCCAGCGTTTCCTCGACCCGAAGATTCTACTCCGTCTGTGCCTTCGTTGGTTAATTCAAGGTTGACTGTCTGTATCGTTGGCGTCTGTACTCAGTTTAGACGCAGTGACAACTCACACCCTTAATGACGCACCCCACTGACTTGAACAACCTGTAATCAGTATTTCATCAATCGATTTCATGTGACCTTGTTCAGCTTGTTTTGCTTAAGCAGCACAGTGTGACCACGTGGTTGCACGGTATACTTCGCCAACATGTTCCAACCCAACTCGGTTGATAGAGCCCCGATAAACTAATCCATGCAACTGACCACTCGGTTGACTTCAGCTCACCGTTTTCCATTCAGATTCGGTGAAATCAGTCGTTAAAACTCATCCTCAAGGGTATCTTCGTATTGCACTACTCATGAGGTTGCTAAAAACCCTTTGACAGCCCACGACCGGTTTCGCTCTTCTAGGAGCTAATCAGGTAAGGACAGTCCCCGAGGTTCCGTCAACCTTATGTTCTCCTTGAGACCAAATTGCACGAACTAAGCGAAATATACTCATTTGCAAAAAAAAAATGGTTTTGCGAGAGACTCACCTGGAATCCTGTTGAATCTTTCGTTTGTGATGTTTCCAGACAACCGAATGTGCTGCTTCAGGCTGCCTCATGTTTCAGTTGCTACGATATTCGAGACATCGCGATACATGTATATTCGTAATGTAGTTTGGTTTCAAGTAGAACATAAGGTTGACGGAAACCCGATGAATGCGCTTACGATGACTGAGCCCCACGAAGGGCGAGACCGGTCGTGGGCCGTCGACGAATTTTCAGCAACCTTATGAATAGTGCATTGTGAATATACACGTTTCATGATACCTCGAATATCGTAGCGACTGAAACAGGAGTCGGCCCAGTGCAGCACATCCAGTTGTCTGGAAACACCACAAACAAGAGATTCAGCTGGGTTCCAGGTGAGTCTCTCGCAAAGCCAAATTAGTTTCGCTCATTCTCAAGGGCTTTTCGCTAGGGTCAACCAATCTGCACTAGGTAGCGTCTGAAAGCCGCTTGACGCGTTCTCTGGCGTATGTGAATGAGGAAGCAGTTTGGTTATCGTTTGAGACATGCTTTTGACCGTTTGATTTTCCCTACGATCTAGTGTTTCAACAAACGAAACCGTATGAAACAACTGCAACTTGCACTTCATATTTTCTGTACGTGTTCCTCATAATTTGACTGTTTGGTATCAGTTTTCTAGAGACTGACCTTGGAAATCCCTATATATATTCCTTTGCTTTACAATTATTTTGGGTTCTAAATTCACATTCACACAGTTGTGCTTATCTCAATGTTTTTTTTGCAGCAACCGGTTCCGAATCCAGCACTGTTGCAGATAGTGCTGTTCGCCTCGCGGAGCTTGCTCTTGGCGGACTGGTTAACCTCGCTTCTGCTTCACCCACGGATAGGAAGGAGCTCCGCGATCATCCGCTGCTTGCCTATGTCGTCGCTTGTCTGGCGTCACCGATTCCATTGATCGTCATCCACTGTCTAACCATCTTGATTCAGCTGTTCACACAAACTCGTGGTACCACCGCCGAGTCGGAGTTCTCCGTAGATCTGCGTACTCGGTTCCCCGCTGCTATCCGCGCAGCGCAAGCGTACCGACAACAACAGAGTTCTGGTGGTGACACTCTAAAGGATCCGCGCATCTCAGTCCTTGCTCAGCTATTGGTAGAAGATTGCTGTTAACCTTTAGCCGAGAAGCAAATGGGGTTTCGACATCTTCCTCTATTTTTCTTGGTCTCGCGAAGTCCACACACAACTACTCTCTCCAAACAACCTACGCGAATAATTCTTTGTGGGCGACATCGTAGTATGTGTTATTCGAAGCGATATACCGGTCCTTTACAGTTAGAAACTCAGGTAAGCAAGCAAATTGTTTATTATATAGCAGTTGCTCAACTTTTTCTTACACTGTCACCTTATGCGCATGTCCAGAGTTTGTTTACTGTGCGATTGAGTGTGCACCGATGTCGTCATACTTATCGAAATCATGTAACTTCGTTGTTCTCATCCCACTCTAGTCAGCAGTTCCCTCAGGGTCAGAAGAACAAGCTCAATCGAAGCGGTTAGGTGCATCCATTTCTCAGATATCACTGACTCCCACGTCAGTGCCTCGGTCTATTACAGACCGAGGAATTCCCTTGGAATCTCTGTCCGTAACAGTCGGTTCACCCACGTTTCCGGAGGAACACTCTCCCCCCAGTTTAGGTAAGACCTCCGATTCTTTTTTTGTTTGCAAACACTTCGCGAACATGGTGGCGAAATTTCCGAATCTCTGGAGCTACATACACAATTTCATCGTGTTTTCTACAGATAACAATATCCTGTACAGCACAACAGACTCACGTGAACACATGGGCACAGATCCTCCCGTCACCTCCTCTGTTTGCCCTATATTGGCCAGCCCAGACCAGATTCTTGTACCCACCTTCCCGCAGTCATTGACCAGGAGCTTTGAGGTGGCGGCAGGTCTATCCAAAGCTCGTCTTTCTCTTCTCGTGGTATCCACTGCCGTAGTCGGCTGTGTGTTAGCAGCCTCAACAAGTCTGACTTCACCCCTGTTCTTGGCACATCCGTACCGGACACTTTTGTGTCTAATTGTGGGAACTGGACTAACGAGCGCCGCAGCCAATACAGTCAACCAGGTAAGCTGAATATTATGTATGTATATATATAACCCTCCAAATAAGCTCTTCTAAGGGAAACCGACCCGATTTAGGGGAGGAGACGCCTCGAAAATCCTTCTTTGATAGGTTTACCGCGCACTGAACTTGTCAATCTGGTATGTGAATGGGATCTTTTTACGGGTGAACCTCTTGGGGTCAGATGTATTCAACAATGCATGTGTTTATATATTCCAATACGAACACCATCTGACTATCCTTCGTTGTCAAACACAGCGAATCATGTGTTGGGAACGCGCCACTCATGTGGCAGCCGATTCTTCGCTGATTTCTGTCATATCATGAGGTTCTCAGCCAGGCTCATGTCAGACAACTAATCCAAAACTAACCACTGGGAGAACTGCACAAACATCCAGAGGCTTGTTGACCAAGGGGCGTATTTTGGTAACTGGCCCTTCAGCAGTAAACATCTTGTTTGTTTATACGTACTGAACAACTATTATCCACAGGTTCGTACCGGTAGGCAAAGACCGGAAGGTCCGTGTTTCGAACCCGACCTGTATCTCGACTTCCCCTGTCTAGGTTTGGGCCACTTGGCAATATCCCAGCCCTCGTGCTTCCTTCAGGCAGTTGGGCCCCGAAAGGGTACCGACCGTATTAAAGTTGTGGATATTACAACTCACACCGGCAGTTTGATGAACGTTTCAGCTAATTAAAAATGTCCGCAGTGGTAAACATGCCATGTCTCCCCTCAAGTGAGGTCATTCCTCGAGTCAGTGTCGGGAGCATGGCCTTGATATTGCTACATCTTGGGGGACTACGTTCCCACCTCCCAACAAAGACTAGTCTCAGTGCTCCATGGCGCAACATTCTACACAACATGTCAGGACGCGGAGTTCATGTACTGAACTTTTATGAATTTCTACATTAATTTGCTGCCTGAACAATGGCATGGAGACAGAATTGTTCTCCTCAAGTGATTGGGGAGGCCTCATGAGATTATCTTCATCTATATTACACGCATTTAATGCAGTTTTCCTCTATTTGAAGAGGAGGCCACTTGTGGTTCGTTCTCTGTAAGTTCACCGAATGGTTTGGTCCCTCCTAGAAGAGGTCAATTATCGGAACAGATCACTTTTACTGGGTCCCTGCAAGGGGTCTCAAGAGGGTTCCAGGAAAACCTCTTTGGAAGATCTGTCAGGAGTGTTCTGTTGTGTGTTGCGCTTGCTTAGCACACTTTTAAAGCTACAGCGGATGCGACGTGATTCCATTCGCGGACGCCTTATCACGTTCCTCTTGTTTTGCTTGTTCGTCCTCCACACGGTGTGTTATACGGACAAGATTTTTGGATCGCTGGCCTATCGAATTCTTTTTCATTGACAGATTGTGGAAATCCCTTATGACAGCCAAATGATGCGAACACGTGACCGAGTCCTCGTGCGTGGTCTCACCAAGTAAGTCTCTCCCATATTTTATTTCCCGTTTACTGATGATCTCGTTTCGAATGTGTTACCGACGTGTGTATTCACCTTCCGCACAGTCTCCTGAGTTTTGTATAGGAACTTCATATGAAAGCCGACGATACCGTTGTTTGGATCTGACGGTTCTTGAATTGCTTGTCTTTAATATGACATCTATATAACATCCTACAGATTCTGTTTATGATACCCCCTCACTGGTTCACCCGTCACTCGCGGGTTATAGATTATTTCTAGCAATCTGTTGAACGACGTCGAGTTACGCGCAAAACCTTAAAAACCAAATCCTTCAAATAGAAGTTTATCTACAAATGCCGTACCGTAAATACAAGCCTCAAATCGTGGGACTATGCCGGCTTCTATACACCGGTTTAGAGACTGCTAATTCCTAACGGATCTCAAAGTCCACACGGACTCAAAGCCACGTGTTTACAAGGCAGCGAAACCACGTGTTGACTTAAACAACACGTCCGATGACAAGGTCAAAGAACAGTTTGTGTTCAGGTCAGAAACAACAAAGGCGCAAAACCAAAATAACAAAAAGGGGGAATCGCGTTGTACCACATAAAAACAGAAGAAAGGAATCAATACTGGTTGGGTTTTAATCCCGTAGTTTGAGAAGTCCGAGTTACAAACGTCTTTCGAGGACAACCTTACCTATCCGGATAAATTCATATTTAATACTTTTTCGGACCCGTTAAGTGCGGACAGAGTCGGCCACTGGTAATCAAGAAATATCGGCCATCATTTTCCCCGATATGATTCTACTTGTGAAAGCTCTTGCACACGCCACTGTGCATGTCCTCCAATATCATCATAGACACCGGTACTTCAATTTATATCGTCTCTCCCTCCCCCTGAGGAGTGCCGCTTATGGAACTTATTATACTGTGTTTGTTGTCTTGAGCACGAGACGGCTCACTGATTGAACCGCGAGTTCACTAACCGGAGCGAGACAGCTCAGTGGTTAGAGCGCATATTCACTGACCAGAAGGTCCGTGGTTCGAACCCAACTTCTGCATCTTGACTACTCTTGTGTAGGTTTGGGCAGCCTGGCAGTATCTGAGCCCTCGTGCTTCTTTCGGGTGGCATGGCAACTAGGGGCCCGAAGGGTGTTACAGCTGGATGATGGTATATTGTTACTGTCGGTTTCGCCCTTCGTAGAACTCATCAGATGGGTCTGGTCCCCGAACGTCCAGGATTGTTCCAAACCAAACTTGAGTTGAATTCCCTTCAGGATACTGTGTTCGGTTGGATCCCCCATTGACACCATCTTAATTTGCAAACGAGTGCATAACTCCACCAATCTGCGTCAGTATTAACATGCCCGTAACGCCAGCTGGGTGCCTTTCCGGCCAGGACACTCTTTTAGCTAAGCAGCACACATGGCTCAAGTCCGTACATACTGGGTCTCCGTATGGATGAGGTTATGCTTATTGCTGAGTGTGCGCATCAGTGACTCGGGATATACTTGGAATCGATTCATCCTTTTCCCGGGGAGAAATCACTGTAAAGTAAGGAATGCTTGCCATGATAAGTCAGGCACGTTCGCTTTGCGCTGATGGGATGGTGTTAATGCGCTCACCCCCCACTTCACACGATCAGAATTAAAACAGTTTACGGACGACAGTGGACTGTAATGGGAGAGAAACCAGGGTTCAGCATCTTCTCTTCCAGTGTGACCGAACCAGAACGCAACACTTGGTCTTCGGAGTGAGCATTCCTGGGGTGCTCAGATTGGTTTTTGCCTTGAGGTATTGGTGAGATGGTTCGGTGGTTGGAGAGCGGACTCATTGACCGGAAGGTCTGTGGTTCGAACTCGACCTCTGCCTCTCGATTTCCTCTTTCTCGGCTTGAGCAATCTGGCAGTCTTCCGGTCCTCGTGCTTCCTTCTGGTGGCATGGCAGCTAGGCACTGATAGGGTATTACAGCTGAACGAGTAATATCTTTTATTTGTAGGTAGTCAGAATCGGAGAAAAAGAGAATATACGTATTTTCTAACTAACAAAAGTGATACAAGGATTGAAACTAGTCTGGACCGTTAAATGAATCAATCGGCTGTATTCTGTGGAAAGTAATGAGCCATACTACATGGTCTACTGCATGTGGGAAAGACAGCCGGTGGAATGTTCTCGTCAGTTCCGGGAAAATGCGTTTCCCTTCTCGAAACGCGTTTCTGCGCGAGCTTTTTGGTAAAAGATAAACACGTTCACGAAGTTTCGACCGGTTGGAATATCTTAACACATTTTGAATAACTGACGTAAGCCGCGCTCAAGTGGCCATCAAGTGACCTTATCTTGTCATGTCCTTGTTTGTTTGCAGTAGACATTATATATATATATATATATATATATATATATATATATATATACATATATA
>NW_008752009.1:433324-433667 GCF_000715545.1 Opisthorchis viverrini | reverse complement strand
CTCACTCAGTGATTGTTTTGTATGTGCCTAAATGGGGCTCAATCGTTTCTCAGGTTCGATTGCTGGAAGCTCGAGGCAGAATCACTGCCAAAGATGAAATTCAGTAGACAAGCCGCTACTCCTTACCTACCGAAAAATTGAAGTACGACGGTTTTCCTTTCTAGACTCCTTAACACTACAACAAGTTTTCGTCCTGTTACGGCTTAATGTGACCAGTCTTGATCAGAACACGTTTTAACGATTAGTTGGCATTATCGCATCCGTATTACCGAGTGTCATGCACGATTCTAGTGCCTTAAAAATACCTTCAAGAAACCACTTATCGAACTTTTTGTAGTTGACT
>NW_008752009.1:427070-433020 GCF_000715545.1 Opisthorchis viverrini | reverse complement strand
AAACCGAATGCAGGATTGTCATGACTGTCGAAAGCGGGTTACTTGTGAAACATCTATGCTGCACCCATATGTGTCAAAAGCCATCAGTTAAGTGACCCTAGAACAACTAAGGACAGCGCAGGTCGGTTGTGCCCAACATAAGCTCGAGATCGCGCAGTGGTTAAGGCGTGAGCTTACCAATCGTGTTTCGAACCCAACCCCGGGCCTGTCGACTGTCTTTGTCTAGGCCCGAGTAACATGGCTATCTCAGCCCTCGTGCTTCTTTCAGGTAGCGTGGCAGCTATGCATTGAAAGGGTCGTACAGCTAAAAGACTGTTGTCACTTTTATTAAAATACGTGCATAAAGCTCAAATTTTGACTCAGAACTTGTTGTTAATGGTCACTGTTACACACACAGTAAATTCGTATTTTTGTCTTGTCTTTGCTTTGACATGCCTGTCATAAGAGTTATCTCAATTGAGACCGAATGATACTGATTGCTATGGAACGGAATGTTGCTCTGGCTCTGTGCTCTGTGCTATAGCGTTGTTCTGACCCGTTTGGTTGCAAACAATTCGTCACCAACCGAGCTTAGTGAGCTGATGATGCGTCTTTCCCCGTACCGACGCACCGCCGGCTCACCACTCAGTGATGATGTCACCTAGATTGGTAACAGAACGTTTGCGCCCGAATTGTCCGGCTCGGTGAACAGGACAACGAACGATCCTACTATAACGTGCAGACGACTCGCACGGTTTCATATTCGTCGTTCGGTTAAACCGTAGTGCACTTCGAGATTCCTGCTGTCTGCACGCTATCCGTATGCTGACAGTTGTACTGAGAATAAATACTGCACAGCCTGTTCACATCGCAGCAGCCCCTGAATGCGGTGGTGGCGCATGGACTGCGCAATTCTTTGCCACCAGGTCCAACTGAAACGAGTGGAACCGACATGCTCCGTCTTCGATCCTTGTTCTGGGCCTGTTGGTGATACAAAAATACGGGTATTGGCCGACCGGCTGAAGACATTCCTAGCCAAGACCTCGGTATTGTTGAATTCCCCTCATCTTCCTCTGTTAGCTTACCTCTATCAGGACTTTGTCACTTCAAGAATCATTTCGTAAGGTGAAATCCACAGCTAGACAAATTTTGGTCGAAATTTTGAAAGTTGATTGCTTTTATATTTTGTAATGCACTACTCATAAGGTTGCTGAAAACTCCACGACAGCCCACGACCGGTTTCGCCCTTCTGCTCTAGGCTCATCAGGTAGGCACAGTCCTCGAGTTTCCGTCAACCTTATGTTCTACTTGAAGCCGAATTGCACGAAGTTAGCAATATGCACTCATTTGCAAACAAATTTGGTTTTTCGAGAGACTCACCTGGAACCCAGCTGAATCTCTCGGTTTTGATGTTTCCAGGCAACTGGTTGATTGATTGCTTTTAATTAAAACTGCAAATTGTCGCTCATAGTGGGTCACTGCGGTTGGATGTATATTTGGATCTGTGTGGCTGTTTAAACGAGCCAGATCCAACAAGCCTACGATTTTCGAAAACCAAAGAAAGCTGTTTCAGGTTTGACCCATCCATGGCGTGCGGTTCCTCGACCCGTATCATCAGGACTTTTACTCGGCCGGACCACACAGGTACACATTACTCAAGATTCAACATCTTTCAGTTCAGAGGTGGCATTCCAAACGTTCGAGGACGTTCAACACTGACGAGATATAGTAAGAGTTGAACTCGAATCCAGTGCTTCCTTCTCAACTGTGGGCTTGTCCGAGTCAGCGCGCTTTTCACACTCATCCGACGGGTCAGGACGAAAACACTTAGATACCACCGATACTGGCCAGTTCTGGGGCATCGACAACCTGCGTACCCTCCTGGCACTGAGTCGAATGTATGCCTTTCATTTGGCAAATCTTTCTTCGCTGAAACAGACGATTTTGATTGGCCTGTGTAGTAAAGTATCCCAAACTTGTCACCACCTATATAGCCTCTATCTCTTACAGATGTCGAGTTTTCCAAGAACCAACCGGACATGCGTTCGTAGTTGTTTTTGTCTGCTCTTGCTTTGGTGCTATTTCAGCTCTCCTAAGTAATTGTCAACTTCTTCAGTATCAGTGTTGTTTGTTTGAAACCTGGTCGTCTAACGTCCGTTTTCTTCGTCATCGTTCTTTCAAGCCCCGGTCGCGCTGGTTTATTTGCTTTGGGCTGTGCCGGTACCGGTTTGATCACCCTCTGTCTGGGGACCAACCCTCTAGTTGTTTGGTTAGCTGCCGGGAATATGCTCCTCTACACCACGTTGTACACACCACTGAAGCAGTTCAGCCAGGCCAACACGTGGATTGGTGCGCTGGTTGGAGGAGTGCCACCGTTGATGGGCTGGGCCGCTGCCACTGGAGAGATTCATTCTGGTAAGTTCCTGCTTATTCTCTCGCTTTCCATGCCATATACCCGGCTCTTCAATATACCCTGTGTGTGAAAATGACGGTTGAAATTTAAGCCTTTCTCCGGGAACAATTTACACACAGACCACCAGTAATTTTGCCTCATGTGGACGGAACTACACTCGATCGTAAGGTTCGTTCATTTGTGCCCGGCTCACCTGTAGCAGTTAAGTCGGTTCTCGGGATCGGAGTGTGAATGAATACAAATGGTATATAATATGGTGAATGTTTGGTTGAATCCCGAAAAGTCTGTCTGCCCTTCCCTCATCCTAAGTGGGATTGAACAGGTGGAGGTCAAGTAATCGGATACATGAGCCGTGAAAACCGCACACTCTACAAGTCCCACAGTATAAAGCCTTTCCTCCTCATTTAGGCTACTTGGGGTAGATGCAGAGGATGCGATCGGCTGTAACACCCTTCCGGTGCCTAGCTGCCATGCTACCCAGAGGAAGCATGAGGGCTGGGATACTGTCAGGTTGCCCAAGCCTAGACAGGGGAAGTCGAATGGCGGAGGTCGGATTCGAACCACGGACCTTCCGGCCAGTAAATTCGCGCTCTTACCACTTGGGCCATCTTGCCCCCAGATGCAGGGGGTCGGCTCAATAACCATTTACCGGAACAGATATTGTTTGAATGCTTCATCTGTTTTCCGCATGCAGTCGCGATGGCGTGACTGATACTCACTGATTATTTTTGACAAGCGTGTGTAAGTCTACAGGGAGCTCTCGCCAAGGTTGACTACATCAAGTGCTGTCAGGAAAGCCTGTCCTGTTTCACGTTTTCCCTTCAACTTAGTCACTGATATGACTATAGATGACTCATTACCAGCCTCCGGGGTCGAAATGTTTCCAGGGTATTCGCCCACAGATATCCGGTACGCACATGCAACAACACTTCTTGGATCTGACACCACCGTGGATGCTAACAATATTAATTAATCTAAGTAATCTTGCCTCATTGTTTGGCATACGCTTCACACCTGCTGTTGCAAGATTGGGTGGGCTCGAACCCTAACCTCGTGCTCGCGGATGAGCCGATTGAGGTAGCAGTCAAATTTGTCTACCTGGGCAGTTGATCAGTCCCGTTGGTCTCAACAAAGACAATATTTCCATCCGGATTGGAAAGGCTGCTTTGGAAAGCAGCTTTCGTGAATCTACATCACCTTTGTCATAGGTCTGACGGCTTGTCCGTCAAAGTCGAGTTTACAATGCTGAGGTGCGCTCCATATTACCATACGGGTCATAAAGCTGGTCGGTACGCGCTGAGGATGTCAGTACACTCTATCTGACCATCGATGTTTCCGGAGCACCGCACGTGCCTGGATCAGTGATGATGAACTACGTCGGATGGTTTTCGGAAGAAATAACTTGTCCACGATAGGTGAGCTGATCACACTCCATAAGTTGCGCTGTCTTAGTCACGTCCTCCGTGTGTTAGTCGACCGACTTCCTCGAAGCGCTCTTTTCGCATAACGACGCGAAGGGTGGAAAGTAGCCAGGGGAGGTCAAACAGTGAGTTGGTAGTGAAGTATGAAAGCCATTAGGAAAAAACTCGGCGGCGCTGGTCGTTGCTGTCTTCCGGGATGTAGATCACCAGACAGAACACATCAATGTCTTCGGAGCATTGCCCGAATCTGGTGGGAACACCGGATCAGCAATTCTGAAGTACGTCGAATGGTATTCGGGAGAAATAACTCACCCTCGATAGATGAACCGATCACACTGCACAGGTTGCGCTGGCTTGGCCACGTGCTGCGTATGCCAGTCGACTGAATTCCTCGAAGGGCTCTTTTCGCACAACCACGTGAAGGGTGGAAGAGATCCAGAGGCGGTCAAACAATGAGTTGGCAGCGAAGTGTGAAAGTCATTACCGGCAAACTCGGCTGCGCTGCTACCTACCCCCTCTCCAACTCATCGGTGAACAAAACTGCGGCAGCTAGAACCACTGTACGACGAGTACGCGGTTCTTACAGCTGACAATGATGATGACACATCAACAGTTAGAGACATTGTCAAACATGGCCCAGTCGCGCCCTCAATGGTGCTCGTGCATCCAAGCTGTTGTCTTCAATTCATCGCTCCGCTCCCAACCTCCCCAGTGAAAAATCCACTGACATCCCTGTATTTACGCCTCAGTTATGTCAGCTGCCACCGGCAATAGGCAGCCCTCTACCGCACATCCTCAAATCACCGATGAACGAGACTGTAGCAGCTATAACCACTGTAAGACAAGTACGCGGTTTTTACACCTGATGATAGTGGTGATATTGGGAAACCATGTAATTCGATGTTGTCCGAAGCAAAGTGGAAATTAGGTGTATTTGTCGTCTGGTGTCAATGTTCTCGTCCCAGTTGGATCCAACTGTGGATGTCGCCGTGACCGCTCACGAACAGAGGTCGCTCCGCAGGAGGAGTCACTTTTGGTTGATCCTTACGAGGCGTCTCTCGATTTTGTGGACCTTGGACCGATTATCACTCAGATTGAACCATATTTCATTAAAAACCTTCAGATGAGATCAAAATTTACACCCGCTTCATCTTTCTGACACGCAACCGGGTTCCATTTTGTCTTAAATGGGGCGTCGATTGCACTTTCTCGGCACTCCTTCCGCTCTCCCTCAGTTCTGTGTTGCAATACAAATTGTGGACGAATCAATAAGATTGCGTTAGCGGATCTCAAATACACTCCCAAGACTAGATAAACCTAAGCAGGTAGAAGGAGAATGTTCGCTCAACTTCACACTGATGGTCTTCTTGGTTGTTGACGAAACGCTTGCGAGCTAATTGCCAACCTCGGCAAGCTGATCAAGCACCAGTAGGTTTACGTGTATACTTTGAGAAGTATACTTCACAGCACTTGAGTGCGCGCTGATTTGGACCCACGACAAATCGATTGTTCTGTGATACATCTGTTTTTACCGGAATTCATCGTACTGATACGATGCCTCACTGAACATGATCGACTTGATTCGAACAGGATCTTTGAACACTCCCAGCTGAGGGCATACTCCTGTTGTCAGAGTGATCGGCCAACATTCTTACACAGTACTGCGAATAAAACTGGGGGTTTGAGGTGTAGAGTATCATTATTTCGCCCACCAAACCCTCCGACACGAAGAGACTGGACCTTACCGTGGCGTGGCGGTTTGTGTACCTCGGCGACCCATTGAGCTATACTGTGGAGTGTCCGCACGATGCTCACAGAGGTCCGACGAACACATTCTCCTGGCCCTCCAGGTTGGGGGTTGGAACATGTATGGCGACGTGTTCCGTAAAAAAATGGTAATGTACTTGCATTTCCAGCCGAACACCGCTGCCTTGCGGTTAGGCTTTTGAGCCAAAGGCTTTGGATGAGGACCCTAATCATCTTCCTGTCTAGATGTGGGCGCCCTGGCAGTATCCCAGCCCACGTACAACCATGAACTGCACATACGCAAATAAATTCATGCCACATCGGCCGTCGCGTGGTGACATCAGCCGGGTCGCCTTACTTGCTGCATACAGCAGGGCGGGTAAGCGAAAAC
>NW_008752009.1:418743-426231 GCF_000715545.1 Opisthorchis viverrini | reverse complement strand
GCGCACTGATGATGTCTCCTCGTATGGTGACGAAACGTTTGCAAGCCAATTGCCAAGCTCGGCGAACAGATCAACAGCCACCTGATCAACAACCAAGGGATGCATTTAGTGTACAACACATCCAAAAGCACATAGAAATAACCCAAATGCCACTCGGGACAAGTTACCGTTTCTCGCAAACACATGGGTGTAGTGCAAACAGCGGAATGTCGATTGAGGTCGTCACGTGCCTAGGTAAGCCGCATGGATTAAAGTGAGTGTATCAAAAGAAATGTGATAGTACCAACTTTTATACCTCCAGTCTACTTTTCGTAAGGGTCAACAAATCATCACCTCAGTTTTAGTACCATTGCTTAACTGCCGTACAACCGTTAGATTTGTATGACTATTTCTTTAAAGACATAAGGCGAAAAAAACATTGAGGTTGACGGAGCTGGCCTACCACAATCATTCTAAGTTGCCTACGTCTCATAACCCCTGATTTATCTCGCGTGATCTGTATTGAACTCCACCCGGATCGGGGATCTACAGTCGGTGTGATCTGTCAATACGACAGTGAAGCATCGGTGTTGAACACTGATGTCATGCTGTCGATGATGATGATGATGATGTGATCTGTCAAGTGTCCTGGGGCAGTTCTCTAAGTCACGCGGCGATATTACCTTGGTATGTCACAGGGATTATTACCTTGGCAATATATCGAACTACTGATAGCTCAGGCGCGTTAACTAGCTGTAACTCAGTTGGCTGCTGATCTGTTCGCCGAGCTCGATAATTTGCTTGGAGCCGTTTCTCACCAGTCATGGGAACATCGTAATGCTCGGTTTGGTGGTTCGTTCCTTTACCGAATCAATGAGCCAATCGGGTACGCGTCCGGGCCACAGCACCAGTCGTAAACAGACCAATAAAATTGCGATAGAGAGACAACTCAGAGATAAACTATTTTATAATCTATATGAACACAACCAGGTAAGGAGGAAGTCAACATCCAACTGCACACTGATGTTTCCACGATTGGCGACGAAACGTCTGCAACAAGGTGCCATGCTTGGTGAACGGATCAGCAGCTATCTGATCTACAACCGATCATTACCCTGGATACCTTCGCCAGTAAGTATAAACAATAAACTAGTTGGATGAGATTCTGAGGCGAATTACTCAGACCAGGTGCTTTGTTCGTTCGTTCGTTTCCGGCTGGCTAACTTACATGTATCGTCTCACCCTCTAATGCATCTAGACTTTTTACTTTCTTGTTCATTCTTCACGCCATCTGACCCCGTCAACCACGTCTCAGAACGTGAGTACTTACCTATACAGCACCACCATGTGATGAGCATTTAGGAGAACGCACGCTGAAGGCGGTAGCTTTCATTTAGGCTCCGGTGTATTGAAGCTACACAGGACACAAAGTTTCAGCGGTAAGAACTAAGGTATACGCTTGCGCGAGAGCTGATTGCACTTGCTCTTCGATTGCTAAAGTAACACAGAACTGTGTTCACGTGTGCCGCATTTTCGACTGAAGGTCTCCGTGAACCAGTGAAGTTTCGTAAGGTACCAACTTCTCCCGATCTAACCGCCCTTCGCTGAAACTTAGGAAAAGTTTTCTGCTTGACCTTATTTGTCTTCTGCTTGCGGGATACTCGTTTTAGCAGACATTCATCGCCCAAAGGGGCTTAATTCACCTTGCTTTTTAGCGATTGTGTCCATGGGTGTTTGGAAACGAGCTTCTACAGGCACCTAACTAATGTTGCACCTCCCTGGATAGGTTAGCCCCCTCTGAAGTTGGTATCTCCTGGTGAGCATAATATGGTGGCTAATACACCCGTGTTTCAGCAAACCACCCGGAACATGCGCGTTTGTCCTGTTCGTGAACACCATGAAGTTGGTATCTCCTGGTGAGCATAATATGGTGGCTAATACACCCGTGTTTCACCAAACCACCCGGAACATGCGCGTTTGTCCCGATTCCTTCACTCAACAGATTGCTCACTCCTTTTCTTCAGGTTCAATGATTCTGGCCAGTCTTCTCTACGTATGGCAGTTCCCACACTTCATGGCTCTGAGCTGGAATTTACGTGGGGAATATTCCAAAGCTGGCTACATGATGACTTCAGTCCTGGAGCCACCGGTGTGCAAGCAAGTTGCACTGCGCTATGCGGTCGCTTGTAGCCTCGTCTGCCTGGCCGGGGCCGGATGCAGTGCCATCAGTCTTGGTCCGTGGGCTGGTTGTGCTCTTGGTTTGACTTGTCTTCCTCCCAACATCGGTCTGATCTACTATGCCTGGCAGTTTTCTCGAGCGGATTCTCAGGAAGGAAGTGCAGCTGCGGCGAGGCGCCTCTTTCGATCTACCTTGCTCCATTTACCCATAGTAATGACTGCTGCACTCATAGGTACCTATATTTGTGGAACTACTATTGGTGCTGGTCAGTAGTGCAGGGTCACACCTGTAGTTTCTCACGATATTAGAACATTTTAGCTGTTTGCAGATTGTACGCGTACAAGCACCTTCAGGATCCGTTCCCCCACCTCACCCCGTGTTTGCCTGTTTTACGGAATAAAACTGATATTTTTTACTTTTGTTCCACTTATTAGTGTTCTCTCTTGTTAACAACAAAAGCCACTAGATAAATCAGAAGGCTAGAAAGCGACACTAATAAAATTTGTTATAATAGTCTTAGGTTACAACACCTTAATTGAGTCGGATACAATATCAAAAATGGAATGTACAAATGAGGGACTTATCGTTCTGAGCGGAAGTTACAATAGTTCCACCGAGTTGGTTTGGACGCAGGCAATCGTGTTTCTTTTGGCAGATTCACTTCTACAAGTTCCTAGTTGTCCGCGGTTGTTGTTGTGTCGAGCCGGTCTGTGTTCCGACGCGCGAGCAATGCGAGTGTGATGCGTGCGTGTGCTCGATTGTGTTCTATCCTTTATATAGGCCATTGCAATGAGTGGGACTTGAAAACAACGTGAAATCACCTGGTGTCGTTCAAAAGGTCATGGCACGGGAGGTGACATATTGTCGTATTCATGTCACGATTTTGACGCGTGATTGTGAGACAGACGAGGATGCACTAACCAGATGGGCAACCGCTACACACTCCATAGGAAGAGTGGCTCCGGGTTTGATTTAGTTAGTATCATATTCGCAAATGATGGCGCCGGCGTTGAGGCCTTCTCTGTCGCCACGTAACAACAAGGCCCCATAGTGGAGCGGCAAACAAACAGGGAAAACGTAGAGGCCATTTGCACACTGCCAAAAGTATTCCGGGGTTCCTACCCCTCAGAGCAGTCAGTCAGACAACCCAACCCTTGTTTGGGAGGAGGCGTCAATCTGCTGAATTCTGTTTTTTTTTCGTAAATGGACAACTTCATCTGCATAGAAGTCAGCTAGATTTAACCTAACCATAGTTTGTTTCCCGCGACCATTTTCTGTGCGGTTTACCCATGGATTAGTATGTTTTAACCGCACGCACAGTCAGACGAGTTCTCCGCTGACGTCTAGATTGAACCACTTGGTGGTAGGGTTTCGTGATAGCCACTTACCTGGAGTACGGCAATCGGGTAGAAACCGTGTTGAAATAGCGTTCATTCTGGGATCATCTTTTCCAAGGGCAATAAAACCCTTACGATTAAAAGAATACGGTTGGTAAGGGGGAGTGACGGCTAGGTATGTTTCCTTACTTTCCTCCACGAAGAAATTCGACAGCATGGCATCAGTGTTTGAGACCGATGCTTCGCTGCTATACATGAAACCCTTCCCTGGGATCCTTTGGGTTCGCCCACACTTGTTTGGTTCGATAAGACATTATCACCTGTTTTAAAGGCGCACAATACCTTCACAGACTTGCTAACACGTCCAAGTGGTAGCGTAGCACAGATTTTGACAAGTAAATATTATACTTGGTTGGCATAAACTCCAAGAGACAGTGCCGTTTCAGACAGGAAAAATCGACTGGATTAGGGTGGTTGTCCTGATAGAAAGCGATGGGGTTATATTTAGAATAGACCTTTCCTGACGGGTGAAATAGCTGTGGTTAGAGCGCGAATTCACTGACCGGAAGATCCGTGGTTCGAACCCGACCTCTGTCTGGGCTTGGGCAATCTGGCAGTATCCCAGCCTTCGTGCTTCCTTCTAGTGGGATGGGGGTTTGGCACCCAAAGGGTGTTACAGATGAACGGTTTCCTGGCGGGCGCCATTCATACGGCATGTCAATACGTGCAGACCTTGGCTTGAAATGGTGTTGAATCGCGTGATTCTTGAGTATTGTTAATCACCCTATACTCCGAGCAGGATGACAGATCGCTGCCTCACCGTTGGCTGAATACGTGTAGTTTTGAGGACCGGTTTGTTTTGGTCTTAACAATCCATTATTAGAACGTTCGGACTCAGCTGCCGAAAAATACAGTGAAACCTCAAGAAAGGACACCTATAGGGAAGAACTGAAATGTCCTTAAGTGGTGTCCGTTGTTCAGAGAGGTCTGGGTTGCGTACACGTACTAATGTCCAGGCGAAACCATGTGAGATGAATTCAATGATTTTTTTGAGTAATCAAACAAAAACATCTGCTTTTCAAATATCTTTGACTGATTGACAAATGGCCACGGCTTGTTCACAATGAAGTGGTGCATAAGCGAGTACTTTGCGACGAACCAGAAGCACCAGAGGAACAAATATAGCTCGTCGGGTGAATTCGTTAGAACTCATGTAATGCACACCCAACCATGCCTTATCGATAAGGTAGTGCTTTCCACTCTAAACTCTCGGTGATGAGAATATACCCTGGTAATGTGGAATGAAGGTAGCTACTGTCAAACCGGTTACTGTGGGATCGTCGCGCTTTCCTCGTTTGAGTCTACGCGATTCGCCTGGAACGTGATGAAGTCTTACAGGACGTGCCACGTCTGTGGTCGCCTTGATGGGCAATGTACCTTCGATAGACGGATTGCCCACCTGAAATTTACCTGTTGTATGCTGGGCTCATGTTGGGTGAGGCATGCAATTCATGTTGGATCACCTCAACTACGGCGTCTTTATTACGAGGCTCAGATACGCCTATGCAGTTGCTGTTCCCGGATGCAGACAACTTCATCTTGATCCTCGTCTATGGAGACTGTTCGCACTAAGTCCCTACCCTTCACTAGTGCTCTGTTTCTCATGGTAGTATGGCAGCCTGTATTTTCTAGTGTTACGCTGCCGGTGATGACGATGACGCCGCTGGCATTTCACTCCTCTTACAAATCATTCAACAAATCTCTCTGAACGGGGAGTACTTCGTTATGTTAATGCGCATTGTCGTTCGAATCATCCTGTTTTTGTGCGTGCGCACATATTCTCGACTTTCTTGTCGGTCATTTCGGAATACGCTGGCCTACCGTTGTCATTCAGGCGGGGAATAACACGTAAAATAGTTCGTGTTAGATTACAGTGGGATTAAACCTCTGAGGCAATTTTGGTAGCACACCATTGAAAATTTATTTTGGAAGACTAAATGTTGGTCGCGTCGGAGGGAGGTCGCTGTGGGGGGTCCAAAAGCCAAATAATTGGGCGATTGTTAGGGTGGTTAGTACTATGCGGTGAACTCAACCAGCCTGAGCAGTTGTAATTCACAATATGAACGGCTTGAAAAGTAATCATAGACATGGGTGATCCCATCGCGTGGGATGGTCAGAGAACCGTCTCGCCGATGCGACGCTCGAATGTCTCATAATGCTTTTGATGGCAAGATGATTTAACTCCTGTTGGCCTGAATCATACCGACGTACCCCATAACATTATCTATCGTCTTAATCCACGTTAACCGCTTGGTACCTGCGAACACATGCATAGCTTAGTTGAGTTGGATTTTCGCCATTGTGGCTTTGGGCAAATGAGGCCCTCGTGATTGTGTTGCCACCTAGGAGCGTGTTGGACCACCGGATCACCAAGCGAAGTGTATGAAAGGTTAGGAGACAGAAACGTTGTTGGTTTTGGATGGCGTCAAATGTTTAGTAACCAGGTGATTAGAAAACGGGTATTTGGTTGTCAAGCTGGTACTTCAATCACGGAAAGCATCCAGCACCATCAACTAAGGTGGCTCGGTCATGACAAAACAGTCTACTGAGACAAGTGTTGTTCTCTGCACCTTCTTCAGAATGGCGCAAACCGCAAGGTGGATAACGTATGACTTGGTAGAAGGGTGTGAAAGGGATTACGAAGGGGTCGAGTGGTGCTGGTGCTGTACGCCTCCCCTCCTGTGTTTGATTGCAGACATTCCAAGACAGTTGATCGACGTCAATGACATTTGTGATGTCAGTTTCTTTCCAAACTAACTGATTGAGCGGTTGGAGGTGTAGGCACCTCATAATGCTTGATGTAGGCCAGCACTAGGTCCCCTCCCTCACCCGCTCTTCTCTCCTTTTAACTCTAGGGCTTATATTATCATTATATATATATGTATAATATATATTGGACGAACCTTATGGTTGTATGGCAGGGAAGACCAGTGACAATGTTGCTGTCTTTGATGATGATGATGATGATGATGATGATCGGCAGTACTGACAGCAATATTACTCATGCCATTTCGCTTAGTATGATAATCGTCTAGTATGCAGCTATACTATGTGATCTTTATTGAGCAACACCAGATTTCTTTCAAACTTCACATTGTAAGCAAAATTTACACTTAAACTAAATCACTCGTCCTAGAAATCTTTGAAGCCAGATGAGCCAATACGATAGGATAAGATTGTTAAAAGTCTATGTTGTTCTTGACTTAATCTACCCTTGATGGAAGCAAATCTTTGCAACTATAGCAGTGTTTGAGTTTCGTTTAGATGAGCTACGGTTGCTGAGCACGAAACTCAAAAGTAATGCGACTCCCGTATACTGTGCACCGTCCAAAATAACTCAAACACAAATATATACCATTCACATTTTTGTATACATACATGGTGTACCTGCGAGAAACCTTGTGATAGTTCTATGCAAATCGACCGAACAACCTGTGAATCTATTACCTCAAGCGTTTAGTTCACGTGAAAAAGAGCGGTGGTCAAATCGGAAACGCTCTAATGGAAGATATGATGAGAAAGCAATATTGTGTAGGTTGAACTGACATTTTTGGAAACATTTCAAAGGTGAAACATAGTGTAATGGAATGGGATGATACGACCCTTCGTTTCGATTGTCGAGGGTAACCGTTATAGGGATCCCACCGAGGAAATGTATATGACTATGAAAAAAACACCCATCCCGCAAAACCCCAAAATTGTACAGAAGTCAAGTGCACTGTCATCTGAGTTCGCCATCTCGAAATGTGAGTGGTGTATTCCTGAAATCAATCGATTGTATAAATCCTTGGAAAAAGATGCCCACCTTGACCGAACCACCGTACCGTACCGTACATCACATAGTGCCCAATCGTCTTTTAAAATATCCGGGCTGAGTTTGACCAGAGACACCGAAATTGACTTCCCTGCATATATATATATATATATATATAT
>NW_008752009.1:405802-418112 GCF_000715545.1 Opisthorchis viverrini | reverse complement strand
CTCCCGCCTGCAATGCGCAGCTACCTACCCCTACCCCCAAACCATCGGTGAACGAAACTGCGGCAGCTACAACCACTGTACGACAAGTACGCGGTTAGCACAGCTGATAATGATGATGATGATGATGATGATGATGATGATGATGATGATGATGATGACATCTGTCAGTGTGAATGGAATTCATTGAAGAACATGTTGGACTGCATGTTTCCTGTCTGCTAGTAGTTTAGCCCCAACAGCCGAAGAACGCCGCTGCATATGCCACTTGGATTTTTTAGACGTTGGTACCAGGCACAAAAACCATCAGTCCCAGGATTCGAAGAGCCAGTTACTGTGGAGCGAAGCGAAGAGTAGGTAATGTGTTTGGATGGAGCATATAGTCATGCTTGGGTTTCTTCCCTGATATAGTGGATATGTAAATTGCGTATCATAGTAACCCTTTAGCAGGCTATATTAGGCGTGTTTTGTAGAACTTCCTACTAATCAAAAGGACAGCTTATTCGAACTATGCGTTTTTCCTATGCAAGGCTCTTCTTTTATCCGGTAGAAGTGTTCGCTTAAACCCTACTGTATTAATCACGTGACCAAATGCCTTTTGAACGGCTGATAACTGGTCGATAGTCACGTTACTCCAGTCACTCGGACATAATGTATGGCACGCAGCTTGTACGGTATGTTTCACGTAAACCGCCAAAAACCCCGCCATTCCATGATGTCACACAAGGTGAAGGAGAGATCGCCGAACCAACTTTTCCGGAAACCAAAAGAGGGTTGGATGTGGAACAAAACACGCGTCATATGGACAAATTGATAAACACCGCTAAGTATGCACTCGAACCAAAGGTTATTGCGGAGGGCATAAACGCTACAAGGTTTCTACACAGCGTACATATCGATCAACGTCGTGATCGCTTGCGACCAATGTTGGCTTTGGAAGAAGCGTGCCTGAATGAGGAGATGCGCGAAAAATTTAAAGTAGCCATCCACTATGCTTAATTCCCAATCGATCGTCCCTCGACTGCAATACTGTAATCGTCTGTAAAATATGAAGTGTCCAAATACGAACGTTATTCAGAAACATTGGTCAAAACCCGCCAAAATTTGTTCTGTTACGCTGTGACCTATTATTTGATTCATTGAAAAATATACAGTAATTACTTGGTTGTCTCCCTAGAAGACGAAAGCAAGATCCGAGAGAAAATGCTCTAACTTTAAAATTCAAACTCGCAACTACTCGATCATGTCCTTAGATAATGTGCAACTAAGTGACCATTGATTAAAATTCAAACTCGCAACTACTCAATCAGGTCCTTAGATGATGTGCAACAAGTGACCGTTGAAAAACCACCCACGATGGGTTTTCTGCCCGGTTCAGTCAGGTTTCAGAAAATGGTCGCTGCTGAATAGCGTACATACGGAGTTTATTTTAATTCAGGCTAAAGTGAACTCACGAGATGAATCTGCCTCTTAGAAAACGCTTTTGTGACAAACCTGAATTGTCGTTTCCTCGCATAGGAATCAATGCCCTGAGTTCGAAGCCCGGTTGAAATTTTCATGGACTCGAGCGCCTAGCTTTCGGAAGCAACGACATCAGACTCATTCGCCTCTGAATCAAACTACTAGAGCCTTTATCATACCACGTCTTATTGCGCATTCCAGACTTTATACGGCCGCAGTACACGTCACCGTATAAACCAAGCAGCTTTTGAAAAAGTGCGCTTAAATTCACCGCAGTGATTTTTCTCAAAACAATAAAGAAATAAAATTTCTTTGACAATGCTACAGTAGTGTTGAGTACTATAAAAGATAGTTAAAAATTAGCTTCGACTGAGCTGGTTATATTCGTCCTCCTGGTTTGGGGACCTCGAGACGAGCCACATCAACGGTTGGCGAAATTGCCAGACGTGGAGATGTCATCCCCTCAATGATGCATCCAAGCTATTGCCATCAATGCATAGCTCCTTCCCGAATTCCCCCATTGACAGTGCAACAGTGCCGTATTTATGCCCCAATTTATTAGCTCCTGCCTCCAATACGCAGCTACCTACCCCAACTCCCCGAATCATCGGTGAAAGAAATTGTGGCAGCTACAACCAATGTGCGACCAGTACGCGGTTTCTCTACAATTGATAATAACGATGACAAAGAATTTATGATAGCGGTCACCATTATTAGTGTACGACATTTTACTGACTCCATATTTAGTGGGAAAACGTGTTTACCGGTGGGAGTTAAGCAGTACAGATGTAAAACGGTCATGAAATCCGATCCTTGCAGAGGTCGATAAATCGTGTCACTTGAATAACTCTTCAAATAAATCATGGTTGTACGGCGATGAAGCATCGGTGTTGAACACTGATGTCATGCTGTCGATGATGATGATGATCATGATGATTTAAAATTCGTGTTTTAGTTTGCGCAACGAATGCCTCAACCAGCGTATTGTATTTTAACGTATACATTCGGTCGATTTTGTTTGTTCAAAGTGTTTGTCGATTTCCTATCAAGGAGACCCGACCAATCTTTATTACCTTCGGGACCAGTGTAGCGGTATGGTTAGCCTTTTGAGACAATAAATTTGTGACAAAATCTGATTCAGCTGAGGTTCTCTCGCAAGTGTTATTCCTCAGAATTTTATCCTTTGTAGAATTCATGACTGGGCGAATAAACCTGCATCGTACTCCAACGTGAGGTTTAGAGCTACCCAACTCGGAGCAATATGTACATGATCCCTCACATGTTAATACTATTCCGCACGGATTAAACAGTTAATAGACTGCTTTCTTCATTGTCCTCAAGAGTGTGCTATGAAGATCTTCACCAGAATGTTTTGACTTATCGAGCATGATAAACTCGGGCCTGTTGTACTTTCCTGAGCTTCGGTGTCCAGTCTTCTTGTGATTTTCGTCGATAAGTTCTTCAGAGGGTACCCCATGTGTTCCAGAAATACACTAATTTGCAAATCAATTTTCACGCGAGACGAGACTCAATTGAACCTCTCGTTTATGATGTTCTCCAGCTGAATGTGTTGCACACAGTCTCTCGTGAAAAGCAAATTGATTTGCAAATTAGTGTACGTCTCGAAAACAGTCCAATTTGGGTTCAAGTAGATCATAAGGTTGACGGAAACTCGTGGACTGCGCCCAACTGATGTACCCTAAGAAGGGCGAAACGGGTCGTAGGCTGTCGAAGAGTTTTCAGCAACCTTGTGAGTAGTTTCCTTTATGAAAAAAAGTGTCCCATGTGGTTACGGACCGTGCTGTTCCGCTAATTTGGTAATCAGAACTTCTTTTCCAGTGGGAGGAGTGTTGGCATACTGTTGCCAGTTAAGGTACTTATCGCACTGGTAACCGCCGTTTGTGAGTGAATCTACACGATAAGTAAATGGAGTGACCTAGGAGTTTTTGAGACTGGTTTCGAGTACGCTTCTCACTACACATCGGCAACACACTTGGGTCGCTTAGGGGTCCTTGGTCTTGTAAAACATTGAAGAGTAATTTGATGTTCCTTTGAAACATCTTCATTATCATCATCATCGAGAGCATGACGTCAGTGTTCAACACCGATGCTTCACTGCCGTAGAGCCATGATTTATTTCAAAGCCTTATTGTAAAGAAAGAGAGGAAAGGTGGACGGGGAAGGGAGTTAGTGCTAGCTTACCGCAATCATTCCGAGATGCCCATACCTTTAGAAACTCACTTAGGCGATCTGGATAGAAACTGACAACAAGAACGCCACTGAGATCGGTCTCCAACCAGGCGCAGTGGGGATCACGTGATCCCCATCCTGGAAGGCGAGTAGCACCGACAGCACCCAAGCGTTTCGTGACCTCGTTCATACTCGTTTTCTCCAGTCAACTCCAACCTCTCAACAGGGCCAACAGGTAGTCCAGTGAATTCAAATGACAATATGGCATGGGTGACTGGCCATTCAGGACTAATAATGATTCGTAACAATCGCTCAACTGTAACCCTCTTTTGGTGGTTAACTACTTTGCCACACGAAGGAAACACGGGGGCTGAGATACTGTCAGATTGCGCAATCCTAGATATGAGCAGTCGAGATGCTGGACCACTGGCAGCTCGGTCAATAAGTTTCCGTCTGATCCGCGAAGTTATCTCGAGTTCAGTTGTAGGAAGGTGAATGGGAGGCCAAGTTCAGCTGCTATCTCTAGTTTTGATTATCATATGCTGTTTTAGAAATGTCTACTGGGAGCAAATTTAACGAGACACGAATTGCTCAGTTATCCAATGACCCGTCGCCAGCTTTTTTCTTGCGTCTGACTAAATATGCTTTGAGTATGGCTTCTCAACTTTCGTAACGAAAGAATCCAGGACTATCAGATGAAGCTTGGATACAACATTCGTAGAAGTTCGCCCTTGGAATAACCTCTCTGTACAGCTAACAGCAAAGTTACGAGGAAGACGCTTCCAAACGAAACACATTAAGGTGTGTTACAAAGAATTGGTTGAATAGACTAGGCCTTTGACATATGGGTACTCAGAAGATGGTCGCATTTACACGGCACCCAAAACAGGACTGTTTTAAAAGTGTTCCCTTCCAGTGCTTTGTTCCGTGTGTATGACCTCAAATTTGGTGAGCACTTGTAACTCATTGTTAAATCGAGCGAATTTTCATAAAATTGCTTTATCTTGCCTGCCTGGTGGTTTCATTTCACTGATGATTATGGGGAGGCTTACTTCCAGTAAACGCTTACACCTGCCGGTGTGAACAACAAGGTATTTAGAACAACTCAGTGTCCGATCCAATGTTGACACCTGATCACATTGTCCATCGATATTTTAAGGTCACAAATCCATTACTATCACAAGTTTTAAGGGTAAATCATTCAAGGTAACACGATTGTAATAATTCGGCTTGCCAGTTGACAAGTGAGCACGAGATGTGGAACAGGTGGCTGAAGGATGAGCGACACTCTATCCTATCTGGGTTCGAGCCAATCATCTTGTTGCTTAGCCTCGTTAAGGGTCCAACGAAAAGTCTTCACATGGTTTTCGTTGCGTATGTACTGGAACCAGTGTTTTGGATGAACGTCCCCCTTATTAAAGCCTTACAGAGATTCAGGCCCCAGTCATCTGACGTGTGGAATGGGTATACTCCCGCTGCGTACCGGGAGAGCTTGACCAGTCGTCTGGTCGATATGGCTGGTAATCTGAACGTAAGAACAGCACCCTGACTGTACAACTGTCAACAGAAAAGACTGTAACAGGAAATGATGAGCCCCGCTCTTGTAATAAGGATATAATTAAAGTTCATCGAAGGCAGGCATCATCAAGCAGCTATCCCGCACTCGGTGGGCCAAAAGCGTCCTCGACTTATCTTTCTTCGACATTCCCAAAATGTATGGAGCTGTCCCCAAAAACCGAACATCAAATCACGCATGTCATGTGCAGGACACAGAACAAACGAAGGCATGCCTTGATTGGTCAGAATGCCAGCCAATCCGGATCGAGCATCTTTGACTCGAAGCTTCTCGCCCCCTCATGGGGATTCTAGCACGACCTTGTGGAACACTCTGTGACTACCCTATAAATACACTTGTAATAATCCTCCCTGGTCCCAATAAAGGGCTGTCTATAGCTACCGTGCCTTTTTGATATACCATAGTGGGCGGAGCAGAAAGCCAAGGGACAGAGTTGCACTATCGTTCAGCAAGACACAACAACTGGCGACTGTAGGAGCCACACAGTCACACAATCGCAGCAGGTAATGCGTTGCCATGATGACACACCGATCCCCATCTCAAGTGTCATATTTTGTTTACATATTACAGCAAATAAGATGCAGCAGGAACCAACAGATTTTCCATGAACAATTCGTTATTGGGTACACAAACCCAATGTTGTCATAGGAATAAACAGGTTGCACACATTTATGTTGGTATTTCTTGCCGGAATTTAACAGAATGTAACATGTAGTCAATTCTGAAAGCTATAAACTAGCTGGTCATGACGGCCTCTCTTTTGTGTTTGCCTATGCAAGGACTGGGAGTTATGTCCTACGAAATCGATTGGAAACGGGATTTACTAAAAATAGCAGTAAACTAAGGATTACGTTGTTGATAATGTGGGAGATTTGGTCATTTCTAGTTGAGACTTCGATCGATCAGTAAATTCAGTCTATGGCAAAAAGCCGAGAAGTTGTATAGAACTGTTTCAAACATCAGCAGTATGCGTCTCACTCCGAGAGTTCCGAACTAAAAAGCTTCTAGTCAGTGGTTGGACACCTATCACTTTGAGCACAAGCGACTGAACAATAGTGTGATTTGCTGTCAGTTATACAGGATATAGCCCCTTCAATCACAGAGAATACATCATGTGGTCAGGACAAATTCTCGGTCGAAAATTACCCATTCTCCTCATAGTACTATGAGTCTATAAGTAGCTCAGAAGAAGGAAAAATTTCAAAAAATGAGTTGGACTGAATATCAGTTTTCGTTGTATCAGACCAAAATTCATTATGAATTTTGTTAAACAGTGGTGAGAAGCCAAAGATTCTTTGGTGTTAAAATTCCGTTTGAAAATTAAATCTATGAGTGTGCATCTATTCTGGAGATGAAGCTGAACATCAGGATTAGCCGTCTTTTCTAAGTGAATCGATCCCACATCATCCGTATCGCTGACGTGTACAGATTAGTACATAAACTCTCTCAGCTTCTTCCGACATAAATTCAAAATGAATACTGCTCTTTTCTTAGATGGTAGAGTAGCAACAGTTCTAACAGCGACTTCTAGGATTAAATAATTGGACCACTTAAGATGCACGATCCGAAAAAACTAGTTATCCAGAACGATCTCTGGCGAAGCACCTCGAAGAATTCGATGCCATTTACAGACTTTACAGAGGCGATTGAAGTGCTGACATGTAGAACATGAATGACATTTGCCAGATCATTTCTTGTTACACATCAAAATGCAGTTTCTGCCAGTTTTCCTCTAAAAGACAAGCCTCCCTGTCATTCCGCTCATTCTATTGTTTGCTCCTTTGTAGACGGCTACATCGGTCGAAATGCAAGGAGACTTTTTGAACGCGCACGTGTGAGCACATACCGTCTGCTTGGCAGAGGTATGCGGGAAAAAGTTCCGTTTTATTCGGCCTTTTTGACACTGGATTTATGGTTGATGTGTCACCCAATCTTCGACCAGATCTATATGCCATTTGAATCTGAATTTTTCGGCCTAACATTGGTGCAGAGAAAAAGTTCTCTACGGATGTCGGGTCTCAGCTGGCTGCGCAGTCACTTATCAGCCTCACTTGACTCATCGAATTCAAAACAGCTCGATCAGCATAACCGTTGTCTGCGAAATTTCAACCAGACTGAATTTTACTCAGTTTTTGATGGACGGTGTTTGTCTCGTATATGTATGCAAACAGTATAATGAAAAGGTCATCTCAAATCAAATGATCCTGTTCGTGTCTACTCACTTTTAAGTAGTGAAATCCAGTTTAACAGTAAGACCGGGCCTCGCAGAAACTAACAAGATAGATTGGCGGCACCAGATGTTAAGAACTTGAAATGGATTTCAACTTCGTGAAATACTAAATGTTGCCCTGGTCAGTATGCTCTTCAGTTCAGTGCACATTTCCAAGACCCCCCGGACTGGGCTATAGCCACCAGAAACGTTTGTCACAATGTTCAAACCCCAGTGGTTATCCCAAACAACGGTACACCACAGGCCGCATCAACAGGACTTGAAATACTCACGATCAAGCCGTACATACAGCAGGATTACTGATTAGCGAGAAAGCCCCCTGATCTTCCTTAGCGAACCCCCAGGACTGCTCATATTCAAGCTGAATCGTTTCATGTGGATGCATATTTGGCTTTAGAGCATGAACATCTGAAATCCAAGGATACAGCATAGACAATCTGAAGTGCCCATTCTCACAGCAAACCGGAACCACAAAACCGCGTTTTACAGTTTCAAACTACTGATGAAGCCCAAGTAGCCTGACATCCAAATCAAAGAAACGTAACGAATTCCAAAGGAATCTTACCCGACTGAAGCTCCCTTTAAAAGACGTGTGAGGAACATTGGTTTACCTGAGTACGATTCGATTATTTTCTGCAAATGAAACATCACCTATTATTTTACAGGAATACTCAGCAACTGGGTGACACGCTACATATGCCGCGTTCCTACTAAATTTTTCCTATAAGTTTTTCGCCCATGAAGGTGAACACCTGCAAAAGGATTTCCTCTCGCTCCAATGGGATGTTTGCTTCGTTGAAGCCACACCAGAGGACATCATCTCACGTTCCACTGTGTTTGCCAAGTCAGGTAGACCACGTACTCAGGTGAACAGCACCGCCACAGGGTAAAATTCTGCATTTCGGTCGCTCACTCAGTTCAGCTTTCCTACGTACGCAGCACCACATCAACAACCCGTGGAACAACAGTCTCCAGTACAAAATTTGTACCTCTTGAAGCATGGAGGAAGAACACGAATTTGGCCTTCTGGAAACTCGCGTACGCGTGCTTTTGACCCGCTCTGACCATACTAGGTTGACCCGCTCGAATGTTAGTCCAGTGTGACTTCGCGATTCTATACTGTTCTTCATTCTTAGTCAAAGATTCACTACCTATGCTCATCTCATCAACGACATCGCCACCGGCAGGATCACCTACAACGGTTGTAGTGGCTAAACGACAGATTAGACTGAACTTAAATAACCAGTATCGCCAACACGACTGTGTCTGGGTTTATAAAAAGAAAAAAACAGTACATGAATGAAATGGTGGTATATCACGTCATCTCAATCGTGCCAAATCTTGACATTAAGGCAGCGTAGACAAACCTGTCTGACTTGCCTCTCTATGCACAATATCATCCTATTTCACATTCCGCACCATCACAAACTAACGCCTCACCTGTTGCATTAAGCTCGCTTTTGCTGTCGGATATCCAATATGATCGAGTAGGACGATGGATTTGACAAAAAAGAGCAAGTCGACAGAGTGCCTGTTGGTTGCCATCTCGCCAACGTTTGCCTTCAACCACTTTCACAGTTCGGCTACTACCTCATGAATATTTAAATTCAAACTCACATAATTTGGTTAACACATGCACACCCACTGTTTCACTCCTGTTTTGATTATGTCACGAACATTCGCCCCACGACCAACCGAAAATATTGGAATCTTATCCTAAGACAAACAATGCAAGCAGATCCTCACTCACAACGTAAACGTATATATATGCGGACCAACGACAGCAGGATGCCGACTCTTGTCGCTTCACACAGCGTCCTGACCAGAGTCAGTTAAACCCAACGCGGGATCCACTGTGCGGGAAAAGTCTGGGCTCGATATCGTTTGGATTAAACGACAAGTAACAGGCCAGATTTCAACACGCTCGGCTAAGACCCGCATTCAATGCAACTGCGTCCGCAAACCTCAGCATCATCTACAGGGTGTCTCATAATAAACACAAAATTTAATTTAGTAAATAACCAGACTAATTAAAGAAAAGATAACAAAATGTCCTATTTTAAGTAGCGTCATAAAGGAAGTTTTGTGTGCATGTGTTGACAGTTTTCTGTTTACGACAAAAGTCAGTACTCGCATTGAAATGGTGAAGAACTCTATTATTCACTTGGTGGAAGCGCCACCGCTGAACTTCGTGGTTACAAAACCAAACATGGTCTCATCAAAGATCCTTTCACCGTGTCGACCATTACACCCTTGATTGCGAAATGTGAGTCCACTGGATTTGTATTGGATTTTCCTGGCAAAGGGAGAAAGTCTCCGAGTGGTGAAAGGGCGCCCATTGTACGGAATGCCGTCGAGCAAATTCAGTCCCGGAGGGCATCTTCGTCAATAACTCAGGTGTTCCAGTTGACCGGCAGTCCCCGTGTCAGCGTGCATCGTATTATAAGACGACACCTTCAGTAAGGATCCCGCATATCATGAAAATAAACCGAAGAGTTAAGAGCAAGAATTGAAGAGGTGTGTGCACGAGTGACGCTTGAAGAAGCCAAACATGCTGCCTCTCACATCTCACACTGCCTCCAACTTGTTATCGAAGGAAGAGGCGGTTTTTTCAACATTTTTGTAATGTCAGTTTATTTATAGTAAACCTCGATAATGCTTGTATTCTACATAAAAAATAATGAATGTTTAAATCAATGCTAAAGTTATAACATGGGTATTATTTTTTCGTCTATTATGAGACAAACCATATCTAAATATTTAAATGTATATATACATGCGCTACTCAGTGGACGTCGTGACCGCTTTATTCACAGGCGTTGCTTCAACTGTCATATCTTGCAACCTCCTCATTGAGACAGCAATTGAAACCAACAAGACATGTGTTTGTTCAGCCATAGATAGGCAAAGGTGAACACAAATTCGATGCCAAGTTTGACTAAGAATGTCGATCAACTGATTCGCTGAAGAGGCTACTAGGATGAGTTGTATGAATTCCTGACGTTTATGGCCGAAAATGGATTGAACAAACACGCCAGTTTGGTGCTTGGTTTGAGCAGTTCACCTAGTCACGGAAACCAAGATCCACGTAATTCGTGAATATATACTCATTTGCAAACTAATTTGGCTTTTCGAGAGACTCTCCTGGAACCCAGCTGAATCCCTCGGTTTTGATGTGTTCAGGAAGCATATTCAATTCACAAACGAGAGATTCAGCTGGGTTCCAGGTGAGTCTCTCGAAAAACCAAATTAGTTTGCGAATGAGTGTATATTCGCGAATTTCATGCAATTTGGATTCAAGTAGAACATAGGGTTGACGGAAACCCGGGGACTGCGCCTACCTGATGAGCCCCAAAAAGGGCGAAACCGGTCGTGGCCTTCGACGGATTTCAGCAACCTTATGAGTAGTACACTACCAATATCCACGTATTTTACTCGAGTTGTCACTCGGAAGGCAGACATTTCTACCTTCGTCGTTATTTATTATAATTTGAAAACACCAGTCCTAAAGCACAGTGTTATACCTACAGGTATACATGTTTACATAAAATTTAACCAGTAGGTGATTCTACGATCGTTGACTCATAAAAAACATCCTATTAGGAATACTCAGCAGTACTCACCCCTCAAATCTCTGTTGAACTTGGTCAGACACAAGGGTAAGAGTTTGTTAGAAATTTGGCACTTTATTGTGTACAGGTCGTAGGTGGTCAGCTTAATAAGCGAGATCTTCCCACAGATCACGTGAGTACCCATCCATCGGCGACAGAACCGGTCAAAACGGGATCACGTGCCCTGGGCTATGCGACTGAAATTTAATGCCTTGCACAAGCGGGTTTGAATCTTCTCGATATTCCGTCAGATAATCTCTGAATCTTTCAAACGTGATTAAAAAACCACTGTACATCGCTTTTTCGTACTAAGCGTGAATTAAATTTGCTAGGAGAACGAAATTTGAGTTTAACTTTGTCCTTCACTTTGAATGTACTACTCATTTACTTTAGGATGCTTCGAGCGGGAAATGGAAGTGAACATCAACGACATGTATTGTTTGTTTACAAAATCATAATAGGATATTTTTTCTTAGACCTTACCTCATCGTTTTGTATCAACAAATAGGCCACGATTATTCGCAAAAGTATCACGGCGGGAAACATTGCTCATTGGGACAACGCTTGGGTCCTCTTGTACTTCCATCCAAAAAGGGCATAAAGAAGCGTTGCTTTAGAGAACCACTCATGTCGCATGAACTTGAGAACGAGAATGAAGTCGTGAACCTTTTTGAAAAGTTCAGTAGTTGGTATGTCTCTTTCTTAAACAGTGCCACAAATGGGTAGTGATTTTATCAGATGGAAGCTTCACCGAAAAACTCATAAATATGCCGTAAAAAAGATTAATGGCTGTCTGTCGATTGCATGTAAAATGACATTAACGGGTGGATGTGTTCTCATCGGAAAAAAATTGTTCAATGATGGTAAGTGTTAGGCAGGAATCCACGCGGATCCCACTATACCGCACGTCTTTAGGCGCTGCTACGGCCGAGAAGCCTGGCCCGCTCGAGGTTGGCCCAAAATTCGGGACGCTTGCCGGTCCGGCATCAAGACGAGATCTGATTGGTCAACAATCTGGACCCAACAGCCAATCATGACCCAGTATTGGCCAAATGCCGGTTGCCAATGGAGCTCCAGAACGCGTCAGAAACTCCAGAAAGTTATAGCCGCTTACGTTATATATACGAAGCGCTGTACAACTGTTCCTGATTTCGTTTTGGGCGTTAATAGACCTTTGTGCACCTTTGGTGTTTGTTTTGACGTGACCGCTAGCTTGGGAGGCTCAGACCGAGAACTAAGCTGAGG
>NW_008752009.1:368093-403797 GCF_000715545.1 Opisthorchis viverrini | reverse complement strand
AAATAAATACCGTTACAACAGTAAGTGCGGCAGGCGCACCAACGTGTCACATTACACTTCGTTTAGTTCTACTTGACCACGAGAATACCTCTACCAAGCTGAGGAAAATACCGTTACAACAGTAAGTGCGGCAGGCGCACCAACGTGTCACATTACACTTCGTTTAGTTCTACTTGACCACGAGAAGCACTACCTCTACCTAGTGGGAAGGCTTGATTGAGAGCGTCTGCAAATGAGAAATCTCAGCTGACAGCTATGTGTAATTTCTGTGAATCCGTTTATATGTCTCAAACCCCAACTGGTCATCTGCCTCGAAATCAATGAAATGCGGTGTACGAATGGTTCAGGGGATTTCCGATGTTAAACTGGCAGTAAAACATGAAAAACACTTGGGAACTTAGGTTGCCCAATGCAGAGAAAATGAACGATTCTCTAAATGACTGAGGATGTAATTGTCACTGCAGAAACAGCCATATTACCAGAGAGTCTACGAACTTTGAGTTGGGTGTCTCTGAATGTGGATGCGCAGTGGTCGACGGACGTTAGACCTTCAAATATGTGGGTTAGCCAGCTCCAGATATTCACGCAAAATGGCTATTTTTTGTTTGTCTTCTTGACCGGGATGACAATACTTGCTCCTCCTATTCGGTCACTTTCAACTGTTTCTCGTGCTTGCCTGTTGAGTAAGCAGAATTCACTTACTTCGTTTTAGTGACTAACACTTTGTGTTACAGCTTTGAGTACAACCTATCCAGAAAAAGACGAGTTGGTGATGTCGTTGGTATTGACGGAGGACCGTTTACTGCAATATCCGTTATCTAATGGACAGCCACGCCAAAATTGCAGAATCAGATACTTCTAATGCACCTCTACGCTTTTATCTTCAGGTTCAAGAGTTCTTTTATATGTGGTTCAATTTCGCCCACTGATCCTTCACTGGCAACGTGTCCTACTCCTTTTGTGACGATAGCTGGTCACTTCGACCTCTGCTGTTTTCTGTGTAAGATTCAACAGATAGCTCACATTCAACTGGTCCGCCACTCTCGTCAAGTGCAAAGAGTGTCGAGTACTGACTGCACGCATTTGAAGAACTGATTCGACAGAAACTGTCGACGCAATCCCCGTCCAGGTACCGCTCAGTCTCTCGTCCAGGGTCGCTCAAAAGATAGTGCGGCCGTCGCTCATTGACCCATTGGTCAAAAAATACCCGGTGAGCTTCAGAATTCCAGATATCTTCGGAATAAATAAACTTTTAGAGAGTCTCTATGAGCAGAACCAATCCTCTGTGATATGTATCGGAATTGGGTACGATCAATGGCTATAGGCGAACTGAGAACGAGCGCACAACCCCCCAGCTATGACGCCAGCACGACCACTCCTAGGGCAGAGAGAGAAGACCAGACTTTCAGAAGAGGGCTTTTGCTGCCTCAACCAAAGGCGAATTACAGTGAGAGCAACGTCGTATATATATATATATATATATATATATATATATATATATATTTCGAGCGACCTTGGAGAGCGAAAAGTCAGTTAATGCACACAAAGGAATTTTAAAAATTCAATTTTTTTGAAAAATAAATTGCCAATAACTCGAAAAATAAGCCGTTTTCGGGGATACTGATATCCCCAACACTCTGTTAGCTCTAGCAACATCTCTTCAAATTATTCGTACTCCAGTGTGGAGGAATATTCCGGAATCTACATGTTCTTATACAAGGAGATATTCATCGGACACATCTCATTTAATTCTTGTAAAATTCTAGAAGAATTCGCCTGATTTTCGGTAGTATGGCAACGAATACGAGCCTGGACATCAGGGACAATCGTCTTTCCTTCTACTGTCAAAAAATGTTTCATTACTTTGCGGAGATAGATTTTTCGCATTATTTTGAAGACTGCTGTAGTAACGGTATTTTCTCGGCTTAGTTCTCGGGCCGATCCCCTCAAGCTGGCTTTTACGCCAAAACAACCATCAAAGGTACACAAGGCATATTATCGCCCAAAATGAAGGTAAAAAACATTACAGCGTTTCATATATATATATATATTGTAGGCAACAACGACTTTCTGGAAATTCTGACACCTTCTGGATGGGCCACTGGCAACCGGTATTCGGCCAAAACTGAGTCATAATTGGCTGCTTGGTCCAAACTTTCGACCAATCAGATCTCGGCTTGATGCCGGACCAGCAAGCATCCCGAATTTTGGCCAAACCTGCGTGGGTTAGGCTTCTCGGCCGTGGCAGCGCTTGACTAAGAGAGGTAAAACGGGATCCATATGAAATTCTGCCTAACAACTGCTTACGTGGACGCTACCATGAATGTAGCCATCTTGTTTCAGTGAAGGACTAACATGGGGAGAAAGTACTACTGGTCGGCTGATTTCGTGACTGTCTGACTGACTGACTAATTGAGTAAGTGAATGAATGAATGAATGAATGAATGAATGAATGACTAAATAACTTCGATACTTAATGAAATAGCAGGATGGCTGGGTGATAAGAGCGAGAATTTACTGACTGGGATGTTCTTGGTTCGAAACCGACCTCTGCCTCTTGGCCTCCCTTGGCATTACCTGATCCTCGTGATTCCCTTTGGGGGCATGGTATTTAGGCACAGAAAGAGTGCTACAACTGAGCGATTCTAATTGGATTACACCGTGAAATGACCCAAGTTGTTAGAGCGTGAGTTTGCCGATCGGAAGTTCCGTGGTTCGAACCCGACCTCTACCTCTCGACTTCCCCTGGCATTATCCCATCCCCCGTGTTTCCTTGTGATGACACGGCAGTTAGGCACCGAGAAAGAACCGGGGCTAAACGCCATCCAATCGTTGCATGACACATGTGGACAGCATCTACCTGAAGAGCCTCAGAAGCGCGAAATCAATCGTGGGCTGTCAGGTTCCTTCAAGAAATTATTTATAAACTTACTTGTGGATGACCGCCACAGCAGAGGATAAATCCACATTCGATCAACTGAAAGCGCTTTATGCAAGTAATTAGTGAGAACGATCGTGCTCTCCGGTTGGTGCTACTTTGCGATTCTTTTATCGGTTTCAACCGTGCGCAATAGAGTATAGAACGGTTTGCGGCAAACCGTCTTTTACAACCGATAGTCCTTCAGAGCTGGGGAGAAACTCATGTGTCAATACGGTCGCAACAATTTAATTATGTAACGCCTGTCGAATTTCCTGCACAGTACAGTGAATTATTAATTGACTCTAAAGGGAGGAAGAGCGCAACCATGTAGCATGAGGGATATTCATCAGATACGATTGTTTTCTAACAAAGTCGATGAGGCTTTGCTTGTCTACTGATTTCACGTGTGACTACACCCTTCGCTGCGCCAACAAGGCCGAAGACGATGATTACAAATAGTTGAATATACTTTGTACATTTATTAAATAATTATCAGGATTTTGTCGATTCAGTTACAGCTACAATCATCATAGCGAACATGGTGGTCTCCCAATAAAAGGACTCCCTAGATTTTCTTCCCACGTGCCTCATTAGAAGCCTGCGTTTCTTATGATAAGTGTTTTTCCTTTTTGACAAGATTATACCCACAAATTACTCAGCCATGAAAATAGAGTGCAAAGAAAGACAAATTAAGGAATTGGTGTGAAGAAATTCAATGTTTTCAAAGAAAACGACCACAAATAAGGTATTGTGCATCTTTGGATACTGCTGAAACAAATAAATAAAAACCAGCATTGTACTTTGTTAGTACACCATCAGAGAGCTTTACTCAGCATCCTTTGAAAAACACTCGAGGCCTAGGGCACGCCAGGCGAACCGTAGCTAGGAAACCAGGCTAACAACTCGGAGCATGAACCCACTAGGTCTGTCTGCACGATCTTTCAGTCTCAGGCAAGCAGGCGGGCCCTATTCAGATGGACGTGGAGATCCTGCAGCGCTTAGTTTGACGGTAACCGCTTTCATTTCCAGTTCTCTTATCATGACCTGTCCCTCTCCTCCCGAAACCGGGCAGCAAGAACAACGTCTTGTATTAAAGGTAGTCGGGCGCTTTTTTTCTGGCAATTCCTAATGGTTATAAGGTGCAAGATCACGTACCGCGTTACCATGTGCTCTTGTTGATTGAAAGTTCGGAGACGGTAAGGTCCTGGAATACGAAAAGTTAAGCATCATGATGACAATGTAAGATCAACCGTATACGGGCATTTATCTTTAGAAAAATACGCTACTGACGTCACAAATGACGCAAGTCTTCGAACGCTGCTTGATCATAGTAGTGTGCTCACTAGCCGAATATTTTATCGTATACTCATGTATAAATACAGTGCAACCCTGAACGTGGCAGAGTGTATGAACCAATCAGCAAATTGAATTAGTTTCATTCGAAATTTCACAGAAATGCCTGAAGTGGTACTCTTGGCCTTAAACTGTCACCCTAAAGTCACCGTTACAAACGGCACCTGAGTGGACAGTAATAAGCCAATTAAAAATTCAGCCCACGTTCCTTTACTTTTTAAAATCGGAAAAAACACCTTACAGCTGCGTACTACAGGTGAGAATTTCCGCAGATTGAGCCCTGCAATAAACTTTATGGAGCTTTTCAGAAAAAAATAATTTATGTCTTAATGTAATATTCCAAGAGACAACATGCGGTGTGTTCGATGAAATCGGTAAAAATGTTAAACGAACTAAAACTTCTTTCAAAAAACGGTCCTAAAACTTAGAAAACGAACTTTGTAGAAAGACAGTGAAATTTAAAATTTGAAATTCAAATTAGGAAAAATGAGACTTTAAGCCATACGTTCCGCTCATGAGATCATAAGAATTAATTCTTTGTCTTTTCTCATTTGTCAAACGTTTCAGAGTGTCCAGACTTAACCCCCGCAGATGGGCCCCGTCGTCCTCATAAATGGGCGCAAAATGAGGTTTTGTCAGTAGTGCAAAACATTTGGAACGAGACTTATTTTTTGAAATATGGTTTCTCATCTTAGGCAGTTTCATCCCGTAACTCCTTTCGAGGCTGCTTCTTAGTGTACTCTCGGTCAAAGTATTTCGAATAGCTGGGAGTTTCACCGAAAGGCAGTTGTCTTGTGTCAATCTTTTGGGAATTCGCCCCATCTTCCTCAAATGTCGCAATGACTCGTCTTTGCAGGCACTGGTGTAAGGTATCAAATCTGTAAATTCCGACAGGGTCCCACGAGGATTCATGGATGATGCTGACAGGTGATAAATTTCGGTGAACCCAAGAAAACGTTCTGTTGTATTTTCAACAGCACATACAATCCCACCTCATCGATCGGTTATTTATTTGAACTCTGAAGACACGTGAAACTCATCAGGTGACTTTGCATTACGTAGTTGGTGCTTGCTTAACCCACCTACATTATTTTGCGAGAATTGCACAAATATTGGTATGCATATTGCGGTACAATGTAGGTTTCTTCCGGCATGTGAACTACTAACTATATTTTTGAGTATTTCACACTGTCACTTGACCAATGGCCTGTGTTTACCAGAATACATATTTTGGTCTCAGTCCTCTATACTCGCGAAGTCAGTTAAAGGGGATATTTACGTGTCATCTCGCACCAAGAAAGAGCATTAAAGGAACCTGACCGATTTCCTTAGACCACCGAGGAGACTGACCTTCTAAAGTTGCCATAACATAGTGTACATGATTCTATCTCACGGTTTGGTATGCGTTTCACATCTGCAAAGTGTAAAGTGCTACTGCAAGAATGGGTGGGCTCGAACCCTAGCCTCATGCTTGTGAATGATTGGGGTAGTTGACAATTTCGTCTACCCGGGAAGCTGTATCAGTCCTAGTGGTCTCGCGTAGAATGGTATTTCCATCTGGATTGGGAAGGCCAGAACGGCTTTTGTGAACCTGTATCACTTACGGCGTGGGCAAAACATCAGCTTATCTGTCGAGGGTCGAGTATGCAATTTTGCAGGGCACTCCATATTGCTATACGAATCAGAAACCTAGCCATTGCGCGCCGGGGACGTCAAGAGACTTTCAATGTTTCATCATCGATATCTCTGGAGCGCTGCCAGTATCTGGTGGGAACACCGGAACAGCAGTGCTGAAGTACGTCGAATGGTATTCGGAAGAAATGATTCACCCACGACAGGTGTGTGATCACACTGCAGCGGTTGCTTTCGCTTGGCCATATGATCCTCGAATGGTATTCGGGAGAAATGACTCACCCACGACAGGTGTGTGATCACACTGCAGCGGTTGCTTTCGCTTGGCCATATGATCCTCATGTCAGTAGACTAACCGCCTCGAAGGGTATTTTTCGCACAACCACGTGAAGGGTGAAAACGGGCCAGGGGATGTTAAGCAATGACTTGGCAGCCAATTATGCAAACCATCATTGGCGTCTCTCTGGATTAGGTCCCCTAGACGGGACACACCAATGTTTGTAGACATTGTCAGAGCTGACCCAGTCCTGTCCTCAATGGTGCTCGAGCATTCAGGCTATTGCTTTAAAAATGTCTAGTTCCCATTCTAGTCTCCCCAGCGAAATTCCACTGACAACCCTGAATTTCAGTCATCGATTATTTTCACTGTCTCCCCCAATGCACAGCTATCCACCCACCTTCTCATACCTTTTCACACCTTTCAAAAATATGACCGGCTCCTTCAGTAGGAGTGACCGCTTTCTTGGGTTTTGTTTTCTGACTTCAGGCATAGTTTTCGTCCTTTATGCATTTTTGATGGAAATTCGAATTCGCAATTAGATATTCCAAACTTAGGGGAATTAAACGAACTCCAGTTGATTTTCAACTCTTGAGTGGCATGTTGGATTTGCGTGCTTCCCATTACTTGTTTACGTTTCACAAATTGGACAGACGAGTATTCCACTCGTTTTGGGTTCTGGTACAATCGATCCATTTGTATTCGCTCAGTAGATAATTTCCTGTCAGTTGTGATCCGAAAAAACCTATGTCTCACCCTTACCGAGTATGTCACGGTTCACACTGTCAAGTTATATTGCGAGATGCAGCGTGTAGTATGGAATAGCTTCCTGCTATAATTGATTGAGCTATTGATCTCATCCAGGGTAGTGAAAGCAAATTTTATTTTTTCCCCTCACTCTAGGGGATTGATTTACGTCTGTGTGGAAACTGTTTGATGCGTCCGCGATGACCACCAGGATCAGCAAAAAGCCGACAATTTATTTCTGCGAACGAAGAAGTATCTGGAAGTTGCGTTTTTACCTAGTTTTTTTGTGATACAACATGCGCGTCGGTTGTGGGGAATTGGACTGTTTACTTGTTTGAAAAAAGCTCGATAAGAAACTTTTGATGTACTCTTATGCATAAAGAAATAGTACTTATGTGCTTAAAGCTTCGGTTCGGTTTCGTTGCTTACTCTTAAATGAAAGCCACGGTCCAGGATTAATTCAGTTCTCCAATAACTTATTCCTCATATTCTGAACATACTTTTCACAGTTCAAGGAGAATAACTGGAGTTTGCGGAAATTTTTACATACCTCAGAACTTAACTCTGAGGAAAATGTGTCTGATGAAGTCAGTGCAAGAATCTCAAAGGCTTGAGTAACGTTTGCTAAGTTGCGTCAATTGTAGCGCCAAGAAGTCATATCAATGGGTCACGTGTGCCAGTTTACAATAAGGGATACGTTGTTGTAGGGATGCGAGACGTGGCCTCTACGGACACATGATGTGAGGCGTTTTCAGGTTTCCGACCACCGATGCCTCAGAAGCGTCGTTGGAGTTGAATGGCACCGACGGGATGATTAGAAAACGGGTATTTGGTTGTGCGATGGAAATCATCCAACACCATTAGCTGCGGTGGCTCGGTCATGTGCTATACATGCCGAAACACCATCTATCGAGACGAGTGTTGTTCCCCGTGCCTCCTTCAGGATGGCGCAAACCGCGAGTTGGACAGCACATGACTTGGCAGAAAGGCGTGAAAGAGATCACGAAGAGTTTGGGTGTTGTTGGTGCTGTACGCCTTCCAGGATGGGTCCCCGCGACCCCGTCTGTGCTTGGCTGGAGACGTTGCATGAAAAAGCGGCTAATCGATGTCAGTGACGTTCGTCCCGTCAGTTTTTTCCAGGTTGTTTGATTCAGCGGTGCAGGCACCTCAGAATGCTTGACGTCCCCTCCCTCCTTCACCCACCCTTTTTCTCCTCTTTTCACTCTAGGGAATTTAATATGATTATGTATATAACTAGACGAGCCTTATGATTTTACGGCAGTGAAGCATCAGTACCAACACTAATGTTGCTGTCTTTGACGATGATGATACTGTTTTTCCTGACAAAAGGGAGGACTCATTGGGTTTCGGTTTTGCTGTAATCCGAGTTCAGCAACCATGCGTCTTCTTCTCCGTGCCCGGATTTGAACAGTGGATACTTGACATGTAGAGCGAGTGTGTTAACGCTAATCCCCTAGCGAACACTAGGGGCACCTGTGTCACCACGTCCTAAATAGATAACCTGTTAACTCTACAGTGGTTTGGTGGAAAAACACTTTGATAGCAAGCAGCGAAAGTTGAGGGCACTCGGGTCTTTGAAAACTGTTGTCTCGGATCCATGGCTGGTTTAGGCTGGTTTGGCGAATTCCTGAAGAGGCCAAAAGAAATTGACCAAAAACCTGTTCACTCTCAAACGCTGCAGTGGTTAGGACCATGCCGAACCACTGTCTACTTAATTCAGCGTGACACACGTAGACCGGTGATCCACACTGGAGCACAGCAGGATAATCTAGCTAATTTATTTATGACCAACCATCCAGGTGGGATGAACACGATCCCTCGCTATGAATATTTCAAGTCGATCTAACATTTTTATTTCGAGCTTCATCCAAAGTGTCTGAGTGCGTTTCTGACGTCATACGCGCCTGGAAAGAATCGTGACATGCTAGTACCAGGTCCTCACTCATTTGTTTCTATCCTTTTCTTCACAATGAAGCTCTCAACTGAATTATGGTCACACGGCAACGAGGAACCAGTTTTACGGTGGTTGACGCTGTTGCCGTTGCATTACTTTAAAATGATCATTGAAATCCTAAGTTGTTAAGATTACGATAAATCCTTGACCGGATTCAGGATATCTCCAGATTTTGTTTGAGTTAACCAGTAAGCCAAACATTCAAGAGATTACTTGTGTTTTTTTAACGGACAGTTCACTTTTTAATGTCCCAAGGGACTTGAGAGAAGTACAATGCCTTCACAATCGCTATAAACAGACATATCAGACATTACGATTACTACACAGAGACTGGGTAAACTCTTCCTGCCCAAATATAAAGACTAAGCCTTGAGGTGAGCTGAATACAGGATTATCCAGTTCCTATTGTCAAATTACGCTTTGAGACAAATTCTTCTGGCTTAATATCTGAGGGCTTGGGAACCTCACGATAAATTGCGGCGAAAAGATATTGACACCTTGTTGCTACGCACATGTAGTAACATACAAATGAAGAAACAGATTACCGGAGAAAGTCATCATAGTCAACCAGCGACTGGTAACAAGGAATGTAGTTTTCAGCAGATTTCGGAAACATTGGAGATATAACGCACTAGTACGCCTATGGTAGAATACGACAGGAAAGCTGAGACAAGCGATTGACGAAACCTCAGTCCCTGAATCCTTAGAACTACGTCTGTTACTTGACTTCTCATGGAAAGATCAGCGAATTACTCAATTCCGAGACACGTAGCAAAACTTACGTGCTCTAAGGAACAAGCGTTGATGACTTTTGTAGACACTGGTACTTTCAGAGTGTGAAGCTGTTGGGGACAAAACAAGAATGTCATAGGGGACTAGCTCAGAACACGAGGACACAGAACAAACCACTTGCGAAGGAGGGCATATTTTACTTCAAATTTGCCTAAAATGTGGAATCATGTTAACAGAGCGACTTCCCGAAACACAACGCACCCATATGCAAAAGTGAGTGAACCGGTTTCACCCAAGTACTTTCAGTGAAAAAAATTTCGTGAAATTTATGTGCAGGTCAATTGATTCAAATGCACCGCTAGAATCTTCAAAACAAACACAAGCACGATTTCATTGGTCGATCAGAGCTGGTAAGTTAACGAATGAGCTCCATCCGTGATCCATCCTTTTGGTTCGTGCGCAAACTGGTAGGTATCCTAGGAGCTTTGATTGAATGTTGCGTTATATCAGGCACCTACTTTTTTGATCAGCTCAACAACAACCGAAGTGCGATAATTCATTTAGCTGATTCGTTCGTATTAAAGTTTAGCAGTATCCCTCCTGAACGTTCGAGATCCCACTGATTTGACCTTTCTTTTTACTAAATACACCATACGCATAGCTTTTTCATCAACATTAATTTTTGATTCTGGGATATTCTGTAAAAATTGATTTTTTTCACAAAGTAGTGTTTACCCTACGAGCGAAAAACTCTCACTGATGGTTTAGAAATGCATTTTCGACCACAGAAACTGACTTTTGACAGAAGAACAATCAAAGATATAGTATATGGAGCATTTTGCAAAGAACAACATTGTTCACAGCTGTCTGTCCATTTACCTATTCCTGTCAAAACCTCTCCTTTAAGATGAAGGAATTCACTGAGGAATTCGAGCAATGGCCTCCTAATGGGTACCTCTTTTCTTAGCCCGGATATGAATTACGAGATCAACGCACCACGTTAAATTTGAACAAATTTCACTTCGCTTGGTCAAAAGAATCAAACACGGCCACTGAGTTACAAATATATTTTGTAGACGCCTGGTCACGTAATTTGCTAATCCAGACAATCAACCAGCATTTAGGTAAACAAAAAGCCCGGGGAATGGGGTGAATAGCCGGATTCAAAAGTAGACCACTGGTCCCTTTCGGTCATTCGCCAGTTTCGATTTTGCTCTTAACTAGCCCTCGCTAATGGGTGACATGCTCCGTAGGAGATCGTGCAAAAAGCAAAATGTTCCACAGTTTGTTTTTAGAAATATGGTTTTCAAACCAGCTGGTTTGACTGGATGTTAAACACTATTGTTATGGAATCTCGTGAGTTTTTGTTCCACTAGTAATGGGAATTTCAACTGCCGTGAGCGCCAGCGTAGATTTGTTCGTAACCAATAAATCTACGTGATAACATTAGACTGAGTTTGTCGTATAGTTGCTCACTTTGGTGGGGTTCGAGATTACGGCGAATTGTCTCTTTCTGAGGTATAAATGACTAGTTGTTTGGCTTATCCCAAGATAAGCAAAAACAGCAGGAGAAAACACTGCCATATACAATGTTGACAAACGTCTGCTTCTTTAAGATATCAATATCAAGGAATAACGAGAAAAAGGTAATTTATCGAAATCTTTTTTCAAATTTTGACAAGAGTTTAACCAAAATGCCTCTACGTAACTGAGGTTTTTGAAAATCCATTCGCATTTTATAGCGTTAGGGACAAAAGTATCACTGAGATTTGAGGAGGCAAAGGTGAGAAGGCTCAATCTAACTTACGTTCACAACATCTTTGGCTCAGAATCTGGTAATATCTTCACATTTCACGGTGTGAAGTCACAAATCGATAGGTTTATATTCAAACCAGCCACCATTGCTTCCGCTGCTTCTGTTCGGGCTTGAACCGCCTTTGGTCACATTGGCCTTCGTGCTTCCAGCGAGTTTCGCGGCATCTCAAAATAGCGTCACAACTGAATAGTTAATTGACTACTTTGCAATTCTGGCAACTTCCTCCTCTGCTTTTGTATTGGTTAACTGAAATGACATAAATAAGTCAAAGGATTTTATTGGTTTACAACCGGGATGAGAAGAGTAGCACTGATGAAAGACCATCTGATTACACACCTAGCTATAAAGCATAAACTCACTTTGCTTGCCTTAAAATGTTTGAAATGGAGTGGTACGTTAGAAATAAGCTTCCACTTGAGTTTAACCAAAATTGGGCTGAAAATTCACTTTATTTTTCTTGGAGTTGCTGTACCTGGATTCACCTGGATAGGTGTCTGCACCGATGAGAGTCTAGACAAACAAGATAAATTGTCCCAGTACAGAGGAGAGATTCTTCAAACGGGCGCAGTAAGAGTACAAATTCAAATATTTCACAACCGATCGCCGTAGGTTCGATATTTTTACCACATGGACAAAGGCACGAAAAATCCTTCGATTATAATAGTCAATGCTTGTTTTTTAATATTAGTATACAAACTATGGTAATCCGATGTCTGCTCACAGAGCAAACTTACTCATCAATTCCATTATGAATTCTTTCCCTGGATGAATTTATAAGTGACGGAAAAGTAAAAATGGACTCAGAGCTTTCGCACGTATCATTTTGAATAGGTAAGCTGGTGAGGTTAAACTGGCCCCCAGGCTTTGCGCTTTCACGGGAGGAAATGGTGAACTTTGAACGTTTATGCGGCCAGCCCGATATTCGAAACTACCAGCATGTAAAACCAAAACGGACTTGAGATGTATCGGTGTCTGGGATCACGGGTTGTCATTTCAGGCACCGCCCTCCAGCTTGTCCAAGTGGATAGCTGAAAGTTCATTAAATTTTAGCGTATTTCTAAATTCTGCATTCTCCTCGAGTAACAATAGCCTAAGTTAATCCCTCAGGTTGCTACTTGTGAGTAGCAAAACGTATGCTGCTGACTAATTGGCTGAACGAGCGATCGATTCTATTCGTCGTATCGACCCATAGATTTGAGTGGGCAGATCTGAACCAATCGCGTAACAACTGCAACGAATGATTAGTGCGCGTGTGTCGCTCACTGTTCGCACGCGAGTCAGTGGCCATCGGTGCAATAAAATGGCCTTCTCGTAAGTGCCACTCAATGGATCTGCGTAGACTGTATTCAGAAAGGTAAAGGCAAAAACTGTGCTCACCACTATTGCCATGGTTACTAGTTCGCTTACTAGCTCCCTTCAAACCGACTGATATGATGGACCGGAAACCTAGACAGGAAATATAGAAGCGAATATTTTTCGTGTTGAATAGCATAGTGGAGTTTATGATAAGAATATGCGTCTGTGTTATGAACAGTAGATACGCTGTTTTAGGGTCACGGTCGGCTCCACACCACTGTTCAATACTGATGCTTTGCTACCTTACAAAAATAATTTCTTTGAAAGCTTTATTGAGAAGAAAAGAATGAAAGCGGATGAGGAAAGGATTATGGCTTGTCTATCCAAACAGATCCGAGGGACTCACACTTCCAGCCATTCTGGATAAAAACGAACGAAACGAATACAATCGAGATTGATTAGCGACCATACCTTGCAGCGTCTACACTCAGGTATGTAAGGTCGAGAATTCCACATATTGGAAGGCCAGTCGCATAGACAGTATCTAAACTTCGAAACCTTTTTCACGCCTCTCTACCAGGTCAACCAGTGACCTGTAGCAGACTAGGACGTTCAGCAGTTGACACAAACACAGAGATCTGGTCCCACTGGTTCAGCAGTCAACAAACAGTTCAAAGGAGCGTAAATACACTCGTTCAGCAAGAAGTCAGCAGGTCGCACCGGAAAATTGTGTATTCGTAACATCAAAACAAACGTCATGACACAATGTGAACGACAGTTACAAAGTGTGGTTTAAGTTCAGGAAAAATGGTAAATGTGACAACGGATTACAGACACTACAGATCAAGCCTCTGCTTTGGTCACTCTGATTCGGACACGGAAAACAGTACTCCGTTCATAATGCACTACTCATAAGGCTGCTGAAAAATCGTCGACAGCTCACGACTGGTTTCGCCCTTCTTGGGGTTCATCAGGTAGGCGCAGTTCCCGAGTTTCCATCAACCTTATGTTCTACTTGGTTCGGTTCAATTAACGATGATTTGGTGTGCACAATACACGACCTAAATTACGCGGCTTCTGATGCTAGACTCAAAACTCAGTTGCACAACTGAGCACTTTTGTTAACTGTCTCGTTGTGAATTTGCCCGCACCAGTGGTACTAAGACGGCGGTTTTCGAAAAACTCAGGCGTCTCAGTTCGGTCTCTCGTAAAGAATATTGATAGTTCAAGTCATCTGGATGGCCAGTGTTTTGTTCTCTGAGCTGGGCCGTTTGGCTTCAAACGTTTCATCAAAAGTCAGGGTAGAATCACCGGTACTCGGTGAGGAGAACTGCGCTGTCGTCGAAGTATTAACTTCACAAATAGAACAACAATGCCAGAAGTATGGCATTCAACCAATTCTTTTTGCAAACAATTCATACTTACTAGAATGTTCTACTTGATCACAGTGGTCTCCCTTTCAGCTCATGAGTGCCAGGAAGCAGTCGTCTAGCACTGAATATAGGTGAGTAGAAAATGAGGCAGTCTCGACTATACTGCGGCAGATGTAACCATGAATGGTCCCAGACAAACCCAAGTTTCGGTTCACCGTATCTCATTCGGAGCATGCAACGGAAAATCGTTCACATAGGGTTTTCTTAGTTCATTGTGGGGTACCTCACAGAACTAACGACCTTTGGTAAATATGTTAAATCTTGTCCAAACAGGAAAAAGGATAAAAACAGTGAATTATTGAAAGATTGATATTTCATATGTTTCAAACTGTTTCTTCCCCCGAAATGTGCATACGATAATTCGCTGTCCAATCGTCCTTTTCAATCTGGTTACACACTGAAGTTGAAGCCCTGATGAACTGTTCCGAAGTAGTTTCATATTCCAGGTGAAGGTTCCATCCGCGAAACATGACCACGTGTGTAGCTCTTCCATTTGCGCTTGAGACGGAGTGTGCGTTGTCGGGAACTGGTTAATAGTTTCCTGCGCACGTGTCGCTATTGATTGTCACTACTGAATCCAGCTCTTTGTATGTTTGTATTTATTCGTTCTTGGGCTGTCGAATTGTTTCCAACAAACTTATTGGTAGTGTACCCCTTAGACAATCATGAAAGTCATTAAATAATCCTTTAGTGGTAAGAAAGCACGTTTAAAAACATGCAACGGCTTTAATTCTGAATGAACCATTTGTATTCTTTCAGTTTCACGTTTGAAGATGAGCAGAAAAGACGTTTGCCGTTCCCGGAGTTTGGTCAATTCACGGCAGTAGGGGAGATTTATCCTTTATAAAGCGGAATGAAAGGTGCCTCTTTAGACATGTGAGTTAGAAATCCCGGTTTTTCGCAGCAGTCATGAATCCAACAGTTATCTCACAAAAAATTCTGTCCACTCTTTATAAACGCTTCCCAGAGGATTAACGTTCAGGTTACTCTGTTTAAACACTCCTTTGTTCGGGCGTTGGCGCCACATTGTTTGGTAATTTAGGCGTATATTTACTAGCTGAAATACTCGTGAATTGTTCCCAACCTCTTCATTTCAGCTGCTCCTGTCTACGCTTGCCTGTACCCTCGTTTGTCCTTCAGATAGAATGGCATTTAAGCATAGAAAGAGGATTGAAGCTGAACAATTATTATTAAAACTTTTATTATTAATATTGGTGTGTTCCGGCACAGCGAACTCTAATAATAATAAAACCTGAGTTTCGTGCTTCCCCACTTGGTGTGTACTCCCAAGAATATTTGCGCCGGAAAGTCCGGAGAGCTGTTCAAACGAGAGTGATATAAAAGGGATTCAACAAATTCCGAAACTCCCGAAAACTTGCCGCAGAGTCAATAATTAAGAGTCCAGTGGGATATTCTAAAGACTATTCTTCGAACAATTTGTTTCCCCTCTGTTTCGTTAACCTATGCACTATATTCTGGGGAAAATAAACACGGGCGAAAATGTGTTCAGTCATCGGTAGCTCGGGTGAATTTATTGATTTTTCATCAGTTGGTTGTTGATCTGTTCGATAAACTTGACAGCTGACTTGTGAACGTTTTGTCACCAAATTAGGAAACATCATTATTGCGCCGTTCGGTGAGTACTTCCTCTTGACCTGCGTGCATTTAGATAGCATTTGAAAACTACTTGTTATATTCTAACTAAGAAATCATAAGAAGGAAGAAACAGGAAGGCCAAGTTCAAACGGAAACATCAATCTGACTAACCGAAGCACCAAATCAACCGGTGGGCACAGGAATACAAGCCGTTACAATGGAGAAAATGGGGCAATGCAACCAACCAATCGATCTCGAGAAGAGCAGGCCACAACGCAATGCAAATGAAGAAAAGGGCCTATCAGACCCAGTCAAGAAACTGTTAAACACAGGTTTTGGGAATACTAATCGATTACAAAAAACGCAGACCATAACGGAGCAGTGATCACAAACGAGCCAATAGATTCACGAAAACCCTGTCCCCTTACAGCCAATCACGAAGATAACACATAGTCTTGAAATGCTATAGAAACGCAGGCAGATAAATAAGAGGTACCCACAAAACGCCGCTTCGACGGTGTTCCCTCGTGTGGTGACCAAACGCTTGCAAGCCAATTGGCAGGCTCGGCGAACAGATCAACAGCCACATGATTCAAACCAATACACGAGTGAAAAATGTTGATTCCGATGGCTCTAGTTTTCACTGGTGCGATAAGCGACGTGAATGTCGACCTTAAATTCTCAACTGCCATTTGGTTATAAATTTCAGTGTACTGGAATTTTTGCTTCATTTATATTGGACTAACGCCCACAACACCGAAGAATGTTTCAGGTTACTCAGACATCAGAACTGTTCACGGAGGAACATCAACCAGACGATCCATATATAGGTATTTGTCTTTGATGTTTATATCTCTTCTGATCACCCGCCTTCTATGCGTTTTGAACGTTTTATTAGCCGTTTTACATTCTATAGAAGGCTATTTATGGATATGGAAGTAGAAACAACTGTGTTAGCAAAAACAGAAGTCTTACAACATCGACAGTATTTTGGAGGTGAATACGTTAGCAAGCTAAGTGAAAATGAACATCAGGCAGCTGAAAGCACTAAAAACGCCGAAGTAATCAACAACTGTTTTAAAATGGGGAATGCTCTGGAGCAGCTTTGTGAGCTCTAAACCATTTGCCGCAAGCAATCGATCATCGAACGCTTACTGCTGGATTTCTTGATGCCTACAAGCTATTCACCAAATCTGGGAGCTGTCGAGCGTGATAGGTATGGCGGGTGACAGTTTCCAAAAGCATCGTTAGGCAAGCTTCTATCACCCGGATTACTTAAGAACAGCGCTGGCTTTCCCACTAAACAGGTGACCGCTCTATGCGACCAATGGTTCTGCTGTAGAAACTTGACAGTGTCTGGATGAAAACAAGAATAATATGGACGATAAAACGATGAACAAGGGAGGTTAGACAAATAACATGTCTCTATACTTTAGAAAAAAACTTAGAACGGAGTTCAGTCTAGCGAATATACACTCATTTGCAAACTAATGTGGTTTTTCGAGAGACTCACATGGAACCCTGAATCTCTGAATCGCTGAATCTCTCGTTTGTGATGTTCTCAGGCAACTGAATGTGCTGCACCACCCCCCCCCCCATGTTTCAGTTGCTATGACATTCGATAAACTGCGATACATATATATCTTTGTAATCTGCTACTCATAAGGTTGCTGAAAATCCGTCAGCAACCTTACGAGTAGTACATTACAAAGGAGTCCTATCTGTTTTGCTTGCTGAAAAACGCACCTAAGCCCGCTTACTGGCGGCTTTGCACGACCCTGAATGTTCTTGAATGTCTCATCGATTTAGTTGCTTTTGGACTGAAACGAAAAAACTGAGAAACCCTTTTTCGATTGACCTAAACCAGCTGCGTTCGTCTGAGACAGGCTACAAACTTGCATCTGAGAAGCATCTTTCCACTAGTGCCTCTAGTTGGACAAAACTCGAGAGAACTAAAGACGTTTATGGCCTGGTGCGCCAGTTCGCAAACATAGACTATTCGGACGGGGCTGAATACCTCAACTTTTCCGCACTGGTTTCTCGTACAGCGGGATTCGGTAAAATAATCTACTGCTCGAGATTGAGCAAATAGTAAATAGGACAGCACTGTTTCACTTGTGATAAGCAGACATTTTTCGGGGCTAGCTTAGTGTGTGTTATGCTCCCTATGGGAGCTGAGTTTTGCTCATTAGGGATAATTTTGAGGTGGTTTGTCGTAAAGATGTACAGCGCATTTGACTGTCTGGAACTCCCTTCCAACATGCAGTAACAATGGTCGACATGCAATGAACTGGAGCAATTATTCGGCAAAATTTTACGAGGTTTTAATAGCAGCTGATGCGGGTTCATGTGTTCGTCCGGTGAGAAGACATCTCATCTGCGCACAGGACGTTCCCATGGGCAACGACAATGTTAATTAGTGCTGTCTGGTTCTGGGAAAACCTATTTGGATTTGATCGCAACCTTAATTTCCCGACATTTCTACTGGTGCATCAGATAACGACGTTATGATGACAGAGTTATCAATGTTAAATAAGACAAGATCAGGCGATTGAAAAGAGTTGTTTGACCGATTTCTTTCCGCCTTAAGTAACCGTTCTCATCGTTCTTGTTCGTTCATTCTGTCAGTTTAGTCACAACACAATGGATAAGTAATCCGACGACCAGAAGTGGCTTGACGGAAACAACCCCTTATATCGCACAGTCTGATTTCTACTCAATGTCTGATTATAATCAGGACAAAGTTGTCATCTAAACCCGACTTTTATGAATGCCATTAGAAGCTACCAACGTTTAACGGATACCGTATGCAAATTGACCAGAAAAAGAATATCACAGCAGGATTTATTTTGCCTGAAAACGTTCCATTTTGTAACTGAAATTTCCAATACTGTTGCACTGGACTCTTTTGTTGAAATGTAATCAGTCAGGGATCTGGGTGGAGAGATTTTAACTTATAAAATGTGAATTTTCAAACAAATATGAAAGTGGAATGCTCAAAAGCGTAACCTAGATGGATGATAGTCAAGATACACAGTTCACGAAGGAATGGTTACCCGAGGTGAATTAAACGAGTCTTGAAACCTACCAGCACGTACAATCTGTTTTAACTTCACCCACGAATTCCGGGCTAAATGGACATCGATTTAACCGTTTTCGCCCAAGGTGCTAGTGATACGCCAGTATACTTGTCCGAATATCGATTGCTTACGGAGAGATAACATTGAGGGAGGGCTGAATCGCATAGCACGTATAGCACGTTTTAGCAGAGTATGTGCTTACCACAAGGAGAAATGATGCATTGACCAGCACACTTTAGTACATTCAGTTTGAAAAAAAACTCAGTTGATCAATTACGATATTCAGCAAGGTCACTTCAAGACGACTAAAACTGAAAATATCGAAGATCAAACAACTAAGAACGGCAGAGACCACAAACGCCTCAAATATTTCATGTACAGATAGCACGAAACTCAGAAGAATCCAGCCGAAAAGATGCCCAGAGTAAGGAATGTTTGGCGCTTGCAAGATATTTATCGTCTCATTGCTGAAGCCAGCGTCGGGGAACTTTCTTTCATATCAACACAAGGCAGCTGCAGTGAACGTCTTCAATCAGAATTGTCGGAAAGATTAATAGAACCCAGACGTGGTAATATTCGCAGGAAATTGTGTGTAATGTACACTGAAATCCGCGGCATCAAATGTTGAGTAGAACTATTTGAAAATGAATTGCAGTTGAGCATGCATCAGTCATCGCAAAATTCATAACACAAACTGACGAATGCTCAAGTTTTTGTCATCTGTCCTCCTGATCAATTCAGATCGAGGGGTTACAAAAACTAACAATTTGTGGTCCGTACAAGTTAAAAAAAAGATTAAGATATGAAAACTGTTTACATCACGATCGATTGGCTCAAGTGGCCAACAGTCACGTGAGTGGACCAAACCGAACGACTTCTTAGCGCGCGAACTTGGGTAGTGTGAGCACTTTGCGATCGATTCAGCAATAACCAGACAGTGATATAGAAGGGCTTTAGGGGCTCGGCACTGTATTCGAAAAGTAGTGTTAGAATCGATCACACGATTTCAATCAGCCAAGTGAACAACAACTGTACTTTTGATAAAACTTTTCGGTTCGACGTTTCCTTTTTCTACCTATGAAAGGAAGAATGCCTTTGCTGCGGTGTTTATTAGAAAACACCGACTGAACAGTTATAGAATACAGGACTAAATATAGGACTAAATATCCATCTTCTCCTTGAACGCGCCTTCCTGAACTTTCCTGGATATTCATTGAGTTTTACTCAAAGCAAGCAAATGCTACAGAGTGACTCCACAAATTCCGTATTAGATTTCACTTTTCAAGAGACTCGAAACGGATTTACGAGAGAACATGCTACTCGCGTTTCTCATCATTAGTAGCCACCGGTACACCTGCTTTACTAGAAACTGTGATCACAAAAACATCAGTTTTTTGAGATTGTGCAACAGACTGCGGTTAATCTAAATTGTTTAAATGCTGGCTCGATTTATCAGTTTTCCCATGCATCTGCATTTTGACAGGAGATTCATCGCTGTTATCTACGTCCCTCGCCGCAGAACGCGGTACATATTGTACAACGGTTATACCTGCCACCAATCCCTTCGCCAGTGATCTAACATGATACAAGTAGGCGGTAGTTGATATGATATGCTGATGATATGCTTGAATCCAAGAGTGACAGTGGACTTTACGATGGGGGAAGTCAGGTACTGAAGGCAAAAGCCTGGATGAATGCGGTCCACTGGGCACTCGACTGGACCGTCTGTCGAGCTCTAACCACCGACTTATCCGGTCTATAGATCCTCGTCCAGGGAAACGTGATGACCAGCACAGTTGTGTTTGAATATAGTGGTTCCTCTACTTAGTTAACCCTTGAACTCTTCGGCTCGTTCCAATCCTGAGCGTGGTGGTGCCAAATGGCACTCCGAGGAAGTTGGTCGACTGGCCAGATCCGATCCACCCGTGGATTATGGTCTGTTCGTCTATCGCGGGTGAGCCATTTCTTCTGAAATACAGTTGGTATATTCCAGCCTTACTGGTCCGGTGTTTCTATCAGACAGTTAAGTTTTTCAACGTGTTCAGGTTGCAGTGGCCTAATGTTTAACCCAACTGACAGTCCGACAGATAAATCTGCGCCACAGGTGTGGATGGTGATAAACCTACTCTTGTCTTACAAATCAGAAAGGAAAAAAGATATTTTGCCAGACCACTTAGATAAAGCTATTTGGCTACTAACACCATCGGCAAGATGAGGTTTGGGTTCGAGTCCACTCTGTCCTGCAGCAGCATTCCACTCTTTACAGGTGTGAAGGGCATATCAAACCGTGAGGTAAACTTACCTGGATTATTAAATATCGTCTTCACTATTGATGCGTCAGACCGAAGGAGAGCTAGTCTGTCTATGATCAAACTCCCAGGAAACGTGTTGAACTCATGGGAATTAGCTGCTGGGAGTGAGTCTTTCATGAGCAGGAAATTGTCGAGAACAACTTCGACGGATGTCGGGGGCAAACTAGACTTCTACTTCATAAAGTAAACGGTTGTTTGTTTTCGAAAAAACTGTTCTAATTTGAGAGTCAGTCAGCCAACTCGTTTTCCACCTGTCTGCCTCTTTCTCTTCAGTCAACCTGCAAACGATGAGACGACAGATCACAACCGATGCCAGAATATTGTCACAATGGACGCCGGATTGTTTCGTTCTTTTTTGAATACGGGCCCGACTGTCAATGTGCCCCGTTATGCAGGCATTATCCTTTTACTCCATGTAGCACAAATAGGTTTTTTCTTCTAATCGACCGTAGTCTCCAGGTCTTATTCGAAATTAGGTGGACTATCGTCTTTCTATGTATTCAACCAGAATTCGTACCTTATCTGTTCTTCTAACGGGTCATTAAGGTTTTTCTTCCATTTGCCCGCCTGCAGTGTCTGTGGGGGTCATGTTGTAGAATATCATCTAAAATGCACTACAAAGTACTCGGGACAAATTTTCAATCAGCGTTTTTGTGATTGAAGCACCGAACCGTCTATTTCACTTACTGATTGACGAACAACTGCGTTACCTTGGCGGGTGGCTCGTACTAAATGGTATGTTGCTTCCAATGACGAAAGCCCTCCCCATTTCTTGAGGTTTCATTTTGTACCAGAGCTGTACGATCCTGTGCTAAGGCCGTGATCTCAAAGCAAGGAATTGGTCAATTAGCTTAAACGCGCGACATGGGTGTCCCGTCTGACAGGTAACATGTAGTCTAATTCAACAACGGACGGTCGGTAATAATTGCGGCGAAACCGAATTCTACGAACTTCATCTGCGTTTGTTCAGTAATCGCAATTGGGCAATGAACAATATATTGAATTGGACGTGGGCAGACAGTATAGATAGGTAAACCGTGGTTCTATAGGAAATTAAAAGTAAATCGTGAGGAGAATTAAAGAAAGGCTTACGGCTAGATTGAACCTTGGGCAGTTAGCAACACAGGATGGCACACGAAGGGCAGTGTGCTATCGGACAAATTAAATGGGAAAATTGTTGTTCAGTTCAAAAAGGGACAAAAGTCCAACAACAAGCCCAGAAATAAACAAAGTGAACAAATCGTCTATAGAAAAAATGGTTGTGGTAGAGTCGACTTTGTATAAAATAGAACAGTTCAGTCTTGAAACTTGAGCAGTCACCGGAAGGGTGATGAATTAGCCTGAGGAATAGGGGAACAAATAATTACGTCACGTAATTAACAAGAGCCTTCAATCTTTCCTTGCAATCTTCACTGGTTGACATCTAAAAATCTTGGTGCGCGGTCATACTTGCCTGTTGGTATGGATTTCTATGCATAAATCAAGACTTGCGATCTTTGATGATATTTATTGATCATTTGATCAAAAGCAGATATTCAGATCGGTGCAAAATCCACGGAAAGCGCAGTCCAATTCAGTCTCCATCAAACCAGTTTATTATATTGTTGGCAGTAGCTACTCTTAATTTCACTAGTGTATAGGAATATACTTGTCACGATCGCTTTGACCAAGTGCTTCCTGGACATCGTTACATAACTTTCCAGGCTCGATTATGTCCGGAAAAATGGCCAGTGCGTTCGTACAATGCTTGGCCCTAATAAAAAGTCACAGTGCTATATAACTGGGGGCAATCAGCAAAACACCACCAATCACAAAACGCACTATGCAGGGTTATCGAGCTACCAGTAATGCTTCTAACTAGTCTCTGATGTTGACCGTGGTAGATATCACCTTAAAAAGACCGATGATTCATCCAGTCTACAAAGATACCTTACATCTACAGATTGTCTCATATTAAACGCAAAATTTGATTGGATAATTGAACGTAGCAAATTAGAGAAAGGATTACAAAATTTATCACTACTAGTAGATACATAAAAGAGAATTTTGTAAAACATGCTAACCCTTTTTTATTTACAATAGATGTCAGTACGCACATTGAAATTGTGAAAATCTATTATTCCTTTGGTGAAAGCGCCACCGCTGCACTCCGTGGTTACAAAACCAAAAGTGGTCTCATCAAAGATCCTTTCAGCGTGTCGACTATCACACGCTTGATTGCAAAATTTAAGTCCAGTCGATCTGTAATGGATTTTCCTGGCAAAGGGAGAAAGTCTCTGAGTGATGAAAGAGCGCCCATTGTACAGAGTGCCGTCGAGCAAGCGACAACAAGAGGAAAGCCAAAGAGAAAGCGACAATCTATGGATCTATGGCTCGAAGTTATTTTTTTGTTCATTTGACAACCAAAACACCGTTGACCAATTTCGCCTCAAACTGTCCCTAGCTTCGAGGTGGACCTAGATTGATTCCAGTTGAGTCAGACCAGAACAATTTTAGATCACAGACTTTCCATATATGGAGAACTCAAAAGCGGAGTGTCCGCATGCGAACATTCATCGGCGACCAAATGCTCTGGGCTAAAATTGATCCCAGTTTGCGAAGATCTCTGAGCTCACGGCGAAGTTTGACACGATATGAGATTTCAAGACATTGTTAGTCCAATTCCGTACATTTCAACAAAATGGTTGTGAATGCCTGGTTGGTGAGGTAATCGATTCTGAGCATGAGTCCTGCCACGACAACGAATCGCACGTCGATTTTCACCAAAATCACAGTACTTGTGAGAATGGACGCCAAGCAGAGCCAAAGCAAAAAAATACCTTAACGTATAATCAGGGACGCTCATCGAGACCGGGAAGGTGATGAATGGTTTGCGCCTCCAGTCCGACAAAAAATTATTTCAAGCCAATTTTGGTAAATTTTCAACATCGAAGATAACGCTTCCGTTTGCAACGAAATTCTTCCAGTTCGATCCAAAAAGATTGCCAGTGTTCTTGTTTTTGCCAACATGACGAAAGACTATCCTACTTTTGTGTCGTTCGTTGCTACCTTTTAGTAAGCTTTCTTCAGATTTATAAAGGACGTCTGTGGTAACCAAATGAAATTGAGTAACATGGAAACCACGAGCCTAATTTTTCTAGGAGAAAGTTGTAGGAACAAGCCCAGAGCTATTATCAGTTGGCGAATACCACGCTATCTGATGCAACCTGGTCTAGGCGATCTGCTTCAGGATAAAATTTTGTTTTCTTGAGAACAAATCTTGATATCTTCACCATTTTTAGTGATGCTCGTGTGAGGACGAAACTTGTGCTCTGTAGCCGACTCTAGACGGAATTTTTAGTGCAACCACTCAGTACAGATTGTTTTAATATGGCCACGGCCAAACTGTACTCAAATACAGACGTCGCTGACTTGAACAATGATGGTAGACGTAGTATCCTGACGAGACTATTGTTACTTACAAGATTCCCTCCTGATTGGAGATACTGACACATATACGTTCCAAAGTCCCCTGTCTATGCATCTTGCCAAGACACAACGACCAAGATTTTGCTGAACTAATCGAAATCGTAATAAAATATTGACTGTGAATTTCGTCGAATAGTGTGCTAGAAGAAGCGCATTTAGATTCTTTACATTACTTCATTTTATCGAATCTCACGGCACATCAGGTGAAAACTGCATGTACTGTACTCCAGAAGGATAAATCTTTACCCGTTCAGTTGAACGAACTAAACACGAAGAAAAATCTCTCCCACTTGCTCGAGCAGGGAGGTAGCCAATAGAATGGACATTTAACCGCCTACATCTGTCCCTTAAATTCTGAATCTGGATGAAAAGAACGATACCATTCATAAGCACCAGTTTATGGATTTTGATTATTTGACCATGTGATATCTTGAACGGAAAACAGCGTTCCTACCCGTTAAGCTGTCGGTAAAAGGCATCTTTTTCTCTCAGTCAGAGAGTTTTGTCTATTGAGTCTGCTCGGGTTGCTGCACTTGGCTACTCCTTCCCATCGCTCGAGTTGATTTTCGCTAACAGGGCATTTTTTGTTCCCTTACTGGTTGGTTTCCATTCTTCGGCGTACGTTTACTTGAACAGTACTACCGCTTGCACAGTCCTTCTTATCATGGTACTGCTATTTCGGTTAGAAAGCAAAGTGCTTTCTTCGTACGTCGCCGTCAGCTCACCATATGGATCTTGAACATTGTTGATGACTTCGAGGAGTGAGTGCGACACCTGACCTGAGAAATGGAAGTCTTCCACAAATAAACCGAATCATCCTGAGCGCAGCACTGAATTACTGGTCGTTTTTTTCACTTTGAGAGGATAATGTGCTGATAGGACGGCCCATTGTCGGGCCGGAGGGGCGGATATCAAGGACCGCAAAGCCTGAAGCCTATTCTGGTACCTATGAGTGGTCGACTGATTCATCACATTCTCAGATCCCAAACAAAGCACACAGACTGCTCATTGTGTGAAAAAACTACTTTTGAGAGTATCTAGTTTGATTACTTTGTTAATGCTCTACTAGAACCCGAAAATTAGCTATATGAACGAGAAAACGGGAGCGCTAACAATATCAGCTTGTTGAGTAAAATTATTATTAAACAGGTATATATGTGAACAAGCGACTTATCGTTTTACAGGTAAAGGTTGATAAATCCGGATGCAGGTTTCGTGTCTTCTTCGTTGTTGTAACAGCCACACGTATTCCTGAATATCCGCGCGTGAAGCGCCGTAAGCCCTGAGCGGCTCTGCTCCGAGCTGGGCCACGTGCGAAGCTCTGTTGCGTCGTATTATGTTGCTATGCTGTTGCNGAGGAACGCTTGCGTGTGTGTGGGCGTCAGCGCATGATTTGTTGCTACCCTATCGGTCGGTAGACAGTCGATGTCAGATGAGTCACCTTCGTGTGTCGTGATTTGTACGTGTAGGGAAAGAAGGCTGAGTCTTGGGATCAAGGGCTTGACTGTGGGCTGTGTAGTCAAGTAAGTCACGATTCTGTGGCGTGATTTGTGAGTGCAAGAGGAAACGGATCTCGTGATCTAGCGAGTGGCGGTGAGCTGTACAGACATGTATGTGGCAAAAGGGTAGCCACAACGTCACGTGACACGGTGCCAAACTTTCGAAGCCTGGAAGGGCCAAGCTACACCTAACTGACAAACTCCAGTAGGAACCACACTGAGGTGCAATACCTTCCCCCTCGGGATTCTCTAGAAAGGTGTTGTAAACCGGGGTGAGATTGAGCTGATCTCCAAGAGGTTGTGGGCCATACAGTAAGCAATAAAGGCGCTGATGACAAGTCTGCCGCGTACTTTTAGGCCATACAAGGAAAACCGTTAGGTCGAAAAACTGTTTCCTGCAAGTCGGAATCACCGTTTTTGAAACTGTCTTAAAACATTATCGATGACGTGGCTTATAATATCTGGAGTAAACTTTAAGCTGTATTTCATTATGGGTATCTGCATAGACTGCTTCAGGTTTCTAGACAAACAGAAAGTACTTTCGGACTGCACTGCCTCATGAGATCAATTCAGTTTGTCTGATTGGAACCCGCCCCATGGTACGGCACCTATATGGTTAATTAACATCTCTGTCCGGCACATTCGTGCCCGGATATTGGCACGACGGAAACCAAGTTATTTTTATCTCTTCCTAGTGTTGATAAAGCAAGTTTTGAAATCCTACAATACTTTTATTGACATCTCGGAATTGAGAGCGTAGTGCAATAAAATGCTCGGTTCTCATTTCGAATCGTTTTGCTTTCTACTGTTGAGAGGTTAGATTGATGGTGTTCGTGTCATTCGAAAAGATTTATCCCCGTCTGACAAAACCGAACCTTGAGGATGGACACTAGTGGCTCGTTTTTTGTTCGTATTAGCATCAACGTTCAGGACATCAACCACAAAAAACATGTTCGCCAGTGTGTTCTATGTGGTCACCACGACAGCAGTATCAATCAGCAAAACATCTTTCCAGTGCTGTGAACCGCCATGAGAATATATTTGACCGTATTGAGTTTTATTTGGTATAAACCTGCCATTGGTATCTAATAAAACCAAATTCTTGGTATTCTCAAAAGACTGCATTTTTTGGGAAAGGACTTTTTTCATGTAACAGGCACGCAAAGGCTCAACTCCTACCAAGTGTCTATGTGTTGATTTCGAAACGCGATTATGACGTGTTGTCGCCGTTCTCCATCCTACCATGACGTCGACACATATATGTATATATATATATATATGTACTCGAATCCTACAACCAAAGGAAACATAAACCAAATTGTGAAGTTTTTCACCATCCACAAGACACTAATCGATTCACACTAATTCTCATCATTTTCAAAATAACGGTCAGATAAGATTTTTTCATGTTATAAGCTCTCCTTAATTTTTAGAACAACTGGTTTCGCTGCCTACCAAGTCAGAATCGTCTGACGAAAGGATTCAGTTTCACCAAATACGAAGAAAGATATTGATCTCCACAGAAGTCCACTCATCCACGCGTCCGAGACGGGCCACATCAATGGCTGGAGACATTGTCAGATATGGCCCAGTCGCGCCCTCAATGACGCTCGTGCATCCAAGCTATTGCCTTCAATGCATAGCCTCCTTCCCAATCCTCCCACTTAACGGTCCACCTACAGTGCTATACTTTACGCACTAATGCATCAGCTCCCGCCTCCAATACGCAGCCATCTAACCCGCCTCCTCGAATCATCGGTGAACGAAACTGCGGCAGCTACAACCCCTGTACAACAAGCACGCGGTTATTAGAGCTGATAATGATAATGATAATGATGATGATGATGATGATGATGATGATGATGATGATGATGATGATGATGATAATGATAATGATGATGATTTATGACACCTGAGTACCGGTCGGTCCACCCACGCATGCTTTTTCGGTTTGCACACAGTGGGGTCTATTCAAGCATCTCAGAAGACGACATCTCAGGTGAATTGGTCTTGTAAGCAAATGGCCTCATCCACAGATACGATTTGGCACGATCATCAACAGATATCTAAATCTAAAATTCAGTTTTGCGCACACACGCGACGGACCGGGGTGTTTCACACCGGCTTTCTTCCGTACCGGACCAACTTACCGTTCCACAAGCACATCCGTTGTAGGTTTACAACGTTATTAGTATCGATTACGAGACATCTAGCATTCCTAATTCACCGGAACGCACTCTTGCTTTAGTTCATTACCAGATGATGAATTTTCTAGCCTATTGAAGTCTAAGACTTCTGAATTACAGTCGGAAATAAAGTTCACTAACCGATTTCTTTCCCTTTATTAATGAAAATAAATAAACACCATATGTACCTAGCTCTAGTTTTGTCTGCTAAAATGTGAAGCTACTTTCAAGGGTTATTCGGTCACCTAGAAGGCTTGACAACCAGTTTAGGAAAACAGTGACACCTAAAACAATCACGGGTTGCTCATACTGCTTGATCTGATGACCTGAGAAGCACGTGACTAACGACTGGTCACATGACTAAAAGGTCAACAGACGACAGGAAGATTGGCATGTCTAATTTGGTTCCAGGAAGACTAAAAATGTTCATACTCGCACCACTCCAATTTGGATGGCCGTCCTGCTATCCTGGCGTAATTATTCCAGTGAGTCCACACCAAAGAGCAGCACTGGACTCGAGCTTCGCTCTTATTAGAGCTCATCAGCAGTGCATATCCAATGACCGTGCCGGGATTTGAACCCCGGACATATGACTCCACCGACGCATGTTGGTCTCATCTGAATTTCCACGTCTAAACAGGCGAACGGGTTCACGCTTGAGCGATCTGATTGGTGTGCCCTACTCATTGTCGAACGACGACACGGTTTCTGTCATGTGTGTGCTGATTGATTGACCCACCTGTCAGAACTTCCCATTCAGGTAGTGCCACAGACGCCTGAAACCCGCTGGACAACTTTTTTTGAAAAATTCTGTACTCGGGCATCGATGAAATAGTATACTGTTGGCCCGTATGTCCGCTAATCAAAACCAACTTTCGTTCTGCAAACACACAAGTAAATAAAGGCGGACTATCATTCGACATATACAAGATTTTTGTGTAATGAAAGAAATTGAAAAAAAAACAGTGTTCTAGGCAACCTGCGCAAATTCGAAGTAATGTTGGCACCTCATTGTTTGCTTTCCATCAAAGAAGAAGGCCCCACCGTTTGCCTTAGTCAAAAAGGACCAATCAGACTAAGTATGAACAACGAAGTAATATTGGCAAGTACGAAGTATAAAGGATGTGCTTTGAAGATCATGTAACATGAGACTCTAGACCACCTGATATATTTAAGAACTTTTAATTGATTTGTCGTGAATCTCAGTCCTCCATTCATTCTATAAAAATATATTTAAGCAGCTTGTGATCTCCTTTGACTCATTTTATGAGAGGACTTTCTAAAGCAACTTAAACTTTGTCTTTATGGAGTTTGAGTGCATGAGATTGATGATCACATCCAAATTTTCTTGATATATATACAGCGTGTCTCATAATAAACGCAAAAACAATACCCAAGTAAAAACTTTACTGTCAAACTACCCATTCATTATTTTCTATGTGAACATACAAGCGTTATGAAGGTTTACTGCGTATTAACTAGCATTCAAAATATTGAAACAAACTTCCCCTATCTCCTATAACAATTTGGAGGCGGTATGAGATGTGGCACAGAATGTTTAACTTCTTCAACCGTCACTCGTTCAAACTTCTCTTCAATTATTGCTCTTAACTCCAGAAAGGTGGCGTCTCATAATAGGAGCACGCTGGCGCGCGGGGAAAGCCGGTCAACTGAGACACCTGAGTTATCGACGAAGATGCCATAGTGCTCTGGGACTGAAGTTGCTCGACGGCATTTTGTATGACAGGCGCTCTTTCATCATTCAGAGACTTTCTCCCCTTGCCAGCTAAATCCAACACAAATCGAGTGAACTTAAATTTCGCAACCAAGCATGTAATGGTCGGCACGCTGAAAGGATCTTTGATGAGACCATGTTTGGTTTTGTAACCACAAAGTGCAGCGGTGGCGCTTTCATCAAGGGAATAATAGAGTTTCAACATTTCAATGCGCATACTGACATCCATCGTAGACAAAAAAGTTTCAACACGTACACAGAACCTTCCTTACGTGTCCACTAATAATAAAAACTTTTGTTGTCCTTCTTTCAGTTGGCTGCGTTTACTTATCCAATTAAATCTTGCGTTTATTATGAGACATTTCGTGCATATAAATGGCAGACGACTAAGTCGAATTAACTTCAAGTTAACTCGTTATCGTAGTCTTCTTTTTGTTCTGACGTTGTTGATCCAGTTGCTTCATGCTAAAGCTGGGGGCTGTTGATTGAATTTTTTCTTCAAAAATGACCAAAGGGCAATGTGTACCCTTTGTTGTGCGGGGAATCAAACATTGAGTACCATTTATTCTGAATTACGCATCCGTCACACGTGAACCCATGGGTTCAAGCTGGAAGAACTTCACATTGTTAAACTATGCTATAACTACCAAATTAGGTGTGCAACAACCTGGTGGCAAGTCTGGCCACAATATCGATCACTTCATCTTCAGGAGCTCCCGTTTAGACACTGACTCTTCATCACTTGACTGTGTTATTCCGCCTGTGGACACTCTGAGCAGCTTTCTTCTCTTGAGATACGACGGTTCTGGACTGCACGATTCTTGCAATGAACAAGCACTGGGTTTCAGTTATTCGGTTCATCTTAGTTGGAGAGAGTATTCAGACCCTTGGACAGGAACCCCGAAGTTCTTGAAAATTTTGCGTAAAGGCTCCTATTGGTTCTTCTTATCTGTCTGAAACATTTGCTTGCTCTCATCTGGGGTTTCAACACGAGATGGGTGCCTCAAATCTTTTGGGAAATTCCAGTTAGAACCTAGGAACAATTTGGTTTACAAGGCTAGTTTCAACTAGTGTGGTGAACACGAGAGCAAGTGGAGGGCTCACACATTGCTGAAATAGCACTTTATGCTCTTGGAATGCAACCGGTGATAATACTAAGTAAAACAAAAATTTTGGCGAAAAGTAAGGAACTACTACAGTGTCCCGAAAAGGGTGAAAAGGGTCGTGCGCTGCCGGAAATTTTTTAGTAGACTTGTGCAATTTGTGTTCAGCCCGGTCCCATAAATTTTTCTGCAATTCTTTGTCATCTCCTATCATCTTCCATCTTGATAAACCTGGTGGTTTAACCGCTCCCCCGCGAAAAACAAATTCCGATGGGAAATTAAAACTGGGCATTTAACATGGTCTTGTTTTCAAAATGTCTGCGCGGTCTTCACACAGACATCTGGATGTGTGATTGCTTTCTAATTCTCATTTTTCAGACGTTGAGCACACGTTGTTTCGAAACTCCAATCATAAAACCCATTTGGCTCTGAATTTGGTTTGTATGTTACTTGAAATGACAACCACTCAGAGAGAACACGGCTGTGGCAAAAGTTGTCCGCTTTCCACCAATACCTTATCGCAGTCAAGATGCATGTACGTTTAGAGTGAATGAGTACAGACCACAGAGACGAACAGGGTTTTTTTCAGCGAAATGCACTCATTTGCATACAAATTTGGTTTTGCGTTTGTGTTGTTTCGAATATCGAAGCAACTGAAACATGAGGCGGCCTGGTGCAGCACATTCAGTTGCCTGGGAACATCACAAACTAGAGATTCAGGTGAATATCTTGCAAAATCGAATTTGTTTGCAAATGAGTGCATATTCGCTAATTTCGTGCAATTTGGTTTCAATTAGAACTAAGTTTGACGGAAACTCAGATGCTGTGCTTACCTGATAACCCCCAGGAAAGGCGAAACCGGTCGTAGGCTGCTGAAGAATCTTCAGCAGCTTTATGAGTAGTGCATTAAAAGTATACATGTATCGCGATATCTCGAACATCGTACCACCTGAAACATGAGGCGGCCTGGTGCAGCACATTTATTGACCAGGAGACATCACTTACGAATGATTCAACTGGTTTGCTGGTTGAATTTTTCGCAAATTAGTGTATTTCGCTAATTTTGTGCAATTAGAATTCAAGTAGAACATAAGGCTGACGGAAACTCGCGGATTTCGCCCACCTGGTAAGCCCCTACCTGATCAGCAACTGTCATGAACGGGGTTTTGTTCACTTATGCAGGGTCATTTACCATACGGGATTTATTCACTTGCTTCGGTAACTTCGTAGCGATTGTCACTGCGGCGAACTGAAGTTTCAGGGAAAATGGCTTAGAGTGAAACTCGTGCTCATTGCCGTGGAAACATTTGAATTCTGAGGACGTCGACACCGCTCGCCTTAAAACCATCTGCCCGAATACGTTTGCGTCAGTGGCTTGAGCAAGGAGCCATTAATCCTAAAAATTTCAGATAATCCTGAGTCATAAAACAGGAAAACTGGTTCATAAGTGAACAAGTTGGGCGTGTGAGAAAGGAATCTCCGGATGATTTGTGAATCTTTCATATTTTTCTTCGCGCTGCAATCGATAATATAAGAGTTGCCACGTGCCGAAATCACCCCACCACCATGTGTCTCGTCACGTAAGCTGGGTAGAACGTCACGTAGGCTTGGGTAGCACGATACCGACGTATTATTTCGATAGCCTTCAGTTACTGGTTTGATTTTATCGGCAGAAACTTCCACAAATGGAGTTTTGACAATAATACTTCTGAAAGTGATGTGTTCTAAGGAGGATATGATACGAGGTTGTGCCTAAGAAAAAAATTCTCATAAACTCTCAAGTAGGACGAACTCCTTCTACTTGCTTCATTGACGCGTGTACTTCCGCCTTGATTCTGTCAAGTCAAAAAGATGTTTTGGCAGTATTCAGCGACATTCATAGTAGACAATATTCTCATTTAAGGGGCATACTAACTCGTTTTCGCTAGTTTTATCATATTAGTGCATTTGAAATTAATTGCAGAACACAAAAAAAGCGGATGGACTAACTGACAGAGTAGTCTACGAAAAATGCTGGTTAACTGAAGTGGCGATCTATAAGTCTTCCTCAACTGTACGTCACAAATTCCAGAAAACTGTTCACCATTTGTCCGAAAGTGGTATACTTTCGAAATTTTCACCTGCTCAGTGACTTTTAGGCTTTGATTGACTGCAGGGTTATAGGAGACAATAGTTTATTGATTACCCCTTGGGCTTATCGTTCCCAAGACACGGGATTCTGTTTACTACGTCAATTAGATAAATTCTATTTTTGGCAGATGAATCAAATCAGCGTATGCATCCAAAAGGAGCGAACAAACGGGATTACTAGTGTGATGTTGCAAACGGCTCTCAAGCCATTATAAACATTGGATGTGAGCTCGGAATGCCTAATTAATCGACCTTATCCATGCACGTGAGATGTGTTTGTTTACGCCCAACACAAACGAAGCTTGAACATCAATAATCAATACGAACATTCATGTAGATTGGGCTTCACTGTGTACATGAAGCTGTGCGTTTGAGAATGTACAATAAGAATGAATGAATGACCAAATTAGGAAAACTCCCAAACGTGGACGATTCTAGGATTCACTTTTTAGAAGTGACACCTTCAACGTGTTACAATACAACGCGTAAGCTGTAGGTGAGCAAGTGTCGCCACAACGGTGGAGTGGACCTCTCTTACACAGAATGTTACCCAAAAAGAGGTCATTTCCGAACGGGGGATTAAAACTGAAGAGCAAGGAAATTAGAATTTCACGGGTTTCGAACTAGGGACACATTGGTTTCTGCTAAAACACAAAAAATCAAATTGAATTTTGTCCACGTGATTAAGCATGTGCTCATTAGGCACGGTTTTAACTCAAAAGTCTGATTGTAGCATAGCAAGACGTTTGAAGCGAAACTGGCTGTTCTAGGCTGATGACAACAACACCATTAGACTAAGGACTTCAAACTTTAATCGTCTAGGCATGCGGAAAAGCCAAAGGGCATTGTACATCTGTTTTATCCTCACTGGGAATCAGCAACAGCGCGCGTATCTTGAAACTCTGGTAGATAAACCCGGACCCGTGACTTCCTGTCTGGTAATTTGAATACTTAACATTCTGGCTACGAACGGCAGCGAGGTTAGCTTGCACTAAGAAATGACACGGTGCCACACACCCTCTAATCATGGAAGTCACATTATGGATTCATGTGCTGGCGGTCCCCTGAATGAAGTCCTCCCAGCTGGGGGTTTTGGTAGGCGAGTGAATTTGATTCTCTCTTCGAGCTGTTGGTGGGCAGACGCTGCTAAATTTTCAAACGAATTTCTTTCTGTACATTGAAACCAATCAATGCTGAATATCCGGCAGTCATTGAATAGCAGTTTCTTACTTGGTGGATATCGCCAGCTGTGCACGTGGCAAGAACCTCTAGGGTTTTATCTAACTGAACCTTGGAAAGTAAGCAGTGGTGTTTCATAGCAGTTTCAGTATTGACAATTTCTAAAACTTGGAGAGCTTTGAATGATTCGGTTCAAATTACCTGGAATGTCTGAATGACCGGTAACACCGTTTACATCACAGATTTTCCCAGAAAAGATGAGGAATATGACATATATGGATGGAATACTGATCAGTATTACGTCACTTGATAGAGCTATGTGTAGCCCGAGATATGAAACCCTAGTCTAACAAGGAGATAGGTTTGTTAATTGTGCAAACCCCGCATTTGATAACTACGCGTTCATTACGATTTAATAAACGAGTATCCTTCTCAGTATACTTGCATATAAACTTTAGGATACGTCCTCATCTACAGGCGAAATGGTTCAACAGTTAGGGCACGAATTGGTGGCTGGAAGGTCCGTAGTTCGAACCCGAATTCTGCCTCTCGATTTCCCATGTACAGGCTTGAGCAACCTGGCAGTATCCCAACACTCGTGCTTCTTTCTTGTGGCACAACAATTAGGCACCAAAAGGGTGCTACGTCTGGATCAGTTCTCTTTTTCTGTTTCGCAGATCCGACAGCCATCTAACATTCCACTCTGTACCCTTGCAACGAAATATCCGACGCCGGAGTCTTTACCTCGCGGTCTTTTTCGAAGAAACAACCACATCAGACAGCACACTTTTGTGACCGATTAAAACGTCCAGCCGTCCAGTCCTTTGCGAGATTCAAACATTGATTTGCACGCTTGGGGTTTAGTTCTCCCGTTAATACTATGAATAACAAGTGCGGAATGAATGAAATGAAATGGGAAATAAAAACAACACAACAGTGGGTGATATCGGAAGGAATCTGGAAGAAACGAATCTGTTTCGCGTTATTTTTTTTTACTACAGATACGCTCGGATGTCCCCCGACGTACAACGACGTCGGTCATCTCGTGCCAGCATCAGATGCACTCCGTGATCGAAGAATGAGTGGCGCTACATCCTACCCAGGTGCAAGTTACTCACAACACTGTCGAACGGTCAAATGTCCATACTAATAGCCTGAAATTTGAGGATTCGTAGCTCCCTACTGGAGTGTCATGAGATCTTCCAAGTTTGAATGAAACGGCTATACACTGCTTC
>NW_008752009.1:356671-366503 GCF_000715545.1 Opisthorchis viverrini | reverse complement strand
ACATGCACTTGGCATCAGTGGCGGGGCTTATCTAGAAAAGATCCCTCAAAGGTACTCTATAAACTACACTGTCCAGCCTTTTTCAAGGACGTTCCGATGGTCCGTCGGTCATGCTCTAGTGCGCTAGTTTGGTGGACTGCGTGCATGGTTCGCGTGATGGAGTTCCTTGTTTGTGGGACTTAGTAAAACGTAGAATATCGGCATGATGACTCAACCAACCGCAAAATAATGATGTTTCCTCGAACGTATGCAAGTCAGCCGCCAAGCTAAGTGAGCTTCGCCGTCCAAACTATGGTTGGTGCGTCCCAGCTCAAACGTTCCGGATTTGGTCTTTACTACTAGCTCAAGAATCCGCGATATCACTAACGATAAAGTTCATGCATCCCTAATTTTCCTCTGTGTTTCTTCACTTTCCAGAATATTCGCCTGAAGTCAGAATCCCAGGTAAACTGAACGTAGTTGTTTCCGAAGTGAACTTATACTCCCTTGAGTTTAGGAGTCTGATGATGGAAGTTTTGAACTGATGAATAAAGCACCACGATCTACGAGAAGCAAGATAGCTTATAAATGAGACACAAAGCCCAGAGTTCCATCAAACAGCAGGAGCTAACTACGTCCAAATCATTTAATGCTGTCAAATCATTTGGTGGCCATTGTTGCATAAACGTTGCTGATGGATCACTGCGTGGCTTTGCAAATAACGTATTGCCGTATGCATGTCATGGACGAGAGTTGAAAGCATCAGAAAGTTTATTTAAGGTTTTACGTCCGAACGGGTAAAACTTTTGCACAAAATGAGCCTAGAAGCGGATAAGAACTGTCTACATCAAAAATAGGTCAAGGTTGTGTGCGTACACTAAATTGGAGCTGACAAAAAGTGACAGGGCTTAACTTTTCGCACATGCACTTGGCATCAGTGGCGAGGCTTATCTAGAAAAGATCCCTCAAAGGTACTCTATCAACTACACTGTCCAGCCTTTTTCAAGGACGTTCCGATGGTCCGTCGGTCATGCTCTAGTGCGCTAGTTTGGTGGACTGCGTGCATGGTTCGCGTGATGGAGTTCCTTGTTTGTGGGACTTAGTAAAACGTAGAATATCGGCATGATGACTCAACCAACCGCAAAATAATGATGTTTCCTCGAACGTATGCAAGTCAGCCGCCAAGCTAAGTGAGCTTCGCCGTCCAAACTATGGTTGGTGCGTCCCAGCTCAAACGTTCCGGATTTGGTCTTTACTACTAGCTCAAGAATCCGCGATATCACTAACGATAAAGTTCATGCATCCCTAATTTGCCTCTGTGTTTCTTCACTTTCCAGAATATTCGCCTGAAGTCAGAATCCCAGGTAAACTGAACGTAGTTGTTTCCGAAGTGAACTTATACTCCCTTGAGTTTAGGAGTCTGATGATGGAAGTTTTGAACTGATGAATAAAGCACCACGATCTACGAGAAGCAAGATAGCTTATAAATGAGACACAAAGCCCAGAGTTCCATCAAACAGCAGGAGCTAACTACGTCCAAATCATTTAATGCTGTCAAACTGATTAGAACCTCATCATCTACTAAAATCTGTTTACAAATTAGGAAACAAGCATCGCGTTTGGCGGCATCATCTACAGTTCAAACTTTTGTTACATACTTTGGAATAGCGTTCATGCTCTTCTGATAGTCTAGCGCAGTCTTACCATCTGTGTGGGACGCAAGCCTGTGGCTCCACAAAAACGGCTGTGATTTGCTCAGTGCCGGATATTTGGCCGTCAAGCACCGTCTGCTAGCCACAGAGGGAGGTGATGTCATTGAGCTAGAACACCAGTACCTGTGTGATCAGCAAGAGATAGCTCAGTCTGTCCAACTCGCACGCCTACTAGACAGAGCGCAGCCTACACGGCTAATCAGTTCGAAGGCGACTGACCGGGATCCCCAGGTTTGATACTGTAATGCTGGGATGTGACCCAACAACTTTGTGTCTTCACTTTAGGCACCATCCATGAAAGAATCCGTGAAATCGGATTTGAGTGCATGATCCCGGAAGTTTTACTGAATCCATGTCTTTCCCGATCATCTTCACTCTTCATCTAGCAACTTTTGTCTTTGTAAAAATTTTGAATTTTGAACAACTGATATAACCAAATCCTGTTCTTTTTGTTAGGTCGTATGAATTCTGAGCTTAACGTGTTATCCGTCTTTGTTAATGGCCTGTTACTGCACACCGACCTTGATCAGCCCTACAGTGTTCGAACGTCATATTTATCTATTTTAGGAGATAGCCTCCCCTCACTGAAGCACAATAAACAAAGAAACGCGTCTTTCCATCGTTCGCAATCAACCACAGACGTTGTCCTGAGTTTTGCTGGTGATACCACGAACAAACGTTTCGGCCACTACCTGCTTTTGTTCTTTTAACTATGAGCCGACCGAGCTGACTGAAAACTGTGATTGTAAGGACTACTGCTATTGAAATTAGAACAAAAATTAAGTGGCTTTTTTTAAATCTTTCGGAAGAAACAGCCAAGAATGGATAACCGGAAAAGCCCCCAAAATAAAACTTACAACGCTTGAGTGAGACTGAATTCAGACAATGTATGCAGGTCCCCAAGTTCCTGGGTACATATTGTCACAACCTACCTGTGATCAGGCTTCTGAAAGTGTGACATACGACCTAACGGAACTTCCAACGCAGTGCACTCGAGAGTCCAGATCTGTAGCTCCCATCTGCCCGGAAAAATTCTAAAAGACAGACTAGTAATCCGCCATTCTCGCGCATCAATTTATTCATAGTTTACGACTTTTCCGCAGATCATGTGGCTCGCACGACTCGACGTCTATCCCAGTGGATAGCTGAAGAATTACCACCTTGTCTTAGAAACCGAGAACCTTGAACAGTGCCATTGTTAATTACTTGCTCGATACGCGCCATCAGGACAACCTAACCCCAGACTGATTTACTGAATATCGTCTAAACTCTCTAAATTGATATTCACCTCTGAGAGTTGGTACCCGACCAAGTAGTAGCAGAAGTACTTGGAAAGTATTCCTGGCATGCCAACAAAAAAAGTCATTCAAGTCAGATGGTTATTTCGTTTGTAATTAGTTTTTTATTGGGTGAAGCTTTTGGCTTTCTTTTCACCCTAATGAATTTACACTCGAAATTGCTTCACGTTGTTTCGCCCTGGAAACTAATTAATTGGTGCGTTTTGTTCACTTAGACAAACATCACAAAAGGTTGGCTGTAGTGCCGTAGTGTCTGTCCACATTGGAAAATTTCACCCTCCCTCGATTCCCTCAACGCTATGGTTCGAATTTTGGCATTCTAATTTGATTTAACTTACTCACAATCACCAGAAAACAAAAAGATTTTTTGGTATAAATTCTTCTCCAGAACTCGACAATCAGACACTCTCCCACTCGAAGGTGGGAACCTGGCTAGCTAACCAGAATCCGCCAGACGTATAAACGTGCTGCTGTCTCGCGAAAACTGACGTCAAGCAAAGGAGATAAAATCGGTGTGAAAGCGTGGAGATTCAATAATCTTACACGCTACATGGCATAGTTCCGACTGGCAACAAACGGAAGTTTACGACAGACATCAAAAACCAATCAAAACTAAGGTTTCGCACTCCGGAGAACGTCTGTGTATACGCATGTTTCATTAAAATTCATTTGCGAATGCCATTCATTCATTTGCGATCGTAACTAATAACATCGCTTTAAAAAAATTAGAATGAATAGCATACCCTCAGTTGCAGTTGGTCCAAACGTATCACCACCTGGTTCAAAGTCAGAAAATTTGGTGTACTTTCACTCTTTGTAAATTGTCTGGATTCACCGTCCTTCTCTGAGGTTAGGTTATCATGTTTTGTACTAAGTAGAACCAGTATACAAGAAAAATTTGCGTATTTCATGCATTTAATTACCACTCTTGTTGCCCTCGCAGTTGCTGCAACTGAGCAGTGCACGTTCACACAAAAAAAATCCAGATATAAAACTTTTCCCGCACCAATGTTTTTCCTGCTCACCCACCCTACGCCAAACTATCAATAATTACAACTTGGCTGATTATGTATTCAGCACTGGAGACTGGAGATTGGTTAGTGCAGCTCAGCCCTCTGATTGGCTGTTTCGTTCAAGGACAAACGTCTGAGGAGTTTCCCACAACCCAAACAAATTATACCCATAGGAATTCCGGTTTGGGAGAAAAATGTCAAGATAAAGCCAACTGACGGATTGTAGCCAGGACAAGAGTGAGTTATGTTCAACTCGGTGCTTGCTGTCATATGCTGTGTTTGACACATTAGAATAAGTCGTATCTACATATCACGATCACTCAACCTAGTATAAAGTCATGCAGTAAGAGAGACAAGCATAATTAGTTTCTTCCTCAGTTTTTTGTAGTTTTCGCCCCAGCCAGACGGGAGGAAATATGCAACCACAGGTTTGAAACTGGACTGTTAAACTGGTTGAATTCCAGGCTTCGGACCTTAAAATCCATTCCTTGGTAAGATCACACAATACAGTCTGTTCTAAGCCCATCAGTAAATAAGCCCCTTGTGAGTTACGTTCCTCAAAATGCCTGTTTGAGTGTGGTTTTTTTAGTTTTCCTTACCGACAATCACCGCACTTTCTCTCACAACGGAATCAGGTAGGTGACTCTCTCTCCTTGGAATACTAGCAACGAAAAACAAGGTCAGCGATACAACAGATTTGCTTCTCCGTCAATGTGAGACGGACTGGTGCAATGCAAAAAGTAACTCGTGAAACGTTCCCCTTCTAGTTAGCTAATCCAATGAAAAAGAGACATTTCCTTACAAGAGCAATGCTCGCCAAGAAACGAACCTTCATCACCCAGTATTTTCAACAAGTTTACAAGTGCTGTTGGTGTCCAAACGGAGTGGTTTTGAAGAGGTGTGAGTAATAGGGTCATTCACCCTTTTGTTAAGGATGGTGTGCACTGTGTGCAACCACCATCGTTCTTCACGACCACGTTAGTCTTCTGTAAAAAGACAGTCCAACAAGCGAGACGAATTTGGCTCTACAGAAAAGGTTGTAAACCAGTGGTGGCGCGCGGGATGCGGTTAACGCGTTGCGCCATGCAACTGAAATGTTTGTTTTCATAAAGGAAACTACTCACAAGGTTGCCGAAAACGCTTCGACAGCCCAAGATCGGTTTCACCCTTCTTGGGGCTCACCAGGTAGGCGCAGTCCCCGAGTTTCCCTCAACCTTACGTTCTACTTAAAATGCTTGTTTTTCTTCATTACCCGGAGAAATTTACCGAAGATTTAATTTTTTAAACGTTATTGCAAAATGTTTCCTTCTCTTATAACAAGAAAATGTTCTTCCATCTGCTTCCTTCGAAATTTCGTCATGAAATTGCGGTATTAAAGATCACACCCATGCAGTGGTAAATTCATAGTCTGGGCTGGTTTTGAAAAACGTTAAGAGTTGACTCCCTTTGTCATGAGCGTATATGACTATAAAAGTACTTTCATTTACGTGTTCCATGACTGCCTTCTCAAACATTGGAGAGACAAACAGAATTTCATCGATCCTTCAACGTTTAACTTGGACAAAGCAAGGCAATCTGTCTTCCCAAACAAAAGTGTCTCATTCTCCCATCTTTGGGGGCTTTTCTTCACCGATTTTTAATCAGATCTCGGCGCACCTGCGCTTAGATATAGGTGAAAGATTCGGCTGGGTTCCAGGTGAGTCTCTCGCAAAACCAAATTAGTATACAAATGAGTGTATCTCGCTAATTTTGTGCAATTTGGTTTCAAGTAGAACATAAGGTTGACAGAAGCTCGGGTACGGTGCCTACCTGACGAGTCACAAGGGGAACTAAACGTTCGGCTCGGTTCCAGGTGAATCCCTCGCAAAACCAAATTTGTTTGCAAATGAATGTATTCTGCTAAAAGGCTATTTTTATTAGATTCGAATGATCGAGGCATTAGACTCGATCTTCATTCCTTGAAACTACCAAGCTTGTTCTTGGAAATATCTGCTTCACCAATCTTCTTACAAATGCTGCCATCTTGTCAAAAAGCCGTTAGCCGAAAAATCATGTGCCACTTAGCTCACGATGCTGTTTGTTACAACGACATAAAGAGGTAAAAACCCATAGATGTATTAGAACACCAAATTATGCTTTCAACCAGAACAATGTAGGTAATCGTGGATATCCAGGTAGCCTAACCAATACCACGTCTATGTCAACGGCAAACTGACTGCAGCCACAATCTGGTCACGCCCACGCGTCAGATGGGCGCGGAATCCAACGGAAAAAGTTGATAACAATCTTAGCGAATATACACTCATTTGCAAACTAATTTGGTTCTTTCGAGAGACTCACCTGGAACCCAGCTGAATCTCTCGTTTATGATGTTCTCAGGCAACTGAATGTGCTGCACCAGGCCGCCTCATGTTTCAGTCGCTACGATATTTGAAATATCGCGATACATGTATATCTTTGTAATGTACTACTGATATGGTTGCTAAAAATCCGTCGGCGGGCCACGACCGGTTTCGCCCTTCTTGGCACTAACCAAATAGGCACAGTTCCCGAGTTTCTGTCAACCTTGTGTTCTACTTGAAATTTGGCTGAGTTTCAAATTTTCTGGCTTTTCGGTATCACGATGACCATTTTGTGCTGTTTTGTCTGAAATCGAACCTAAACTAAGTAATATGCTTCCCTGATCCGCGAATTTCTTGCCCTATTGTTCCGCCATCTTTGCCGTTTTGCCTGAAATCGAACCTAGACTAGGTAATATGCTTCCCTGATGCGCGAATTTCTCGCCTTATTGTTCCCACATCCCCGGGGAAATTAGGTGCATACTGTTTTAGTCGCATGTGGTAAGCGCATTCTGGCTCATTCTCTTGGCTGATTCAACGGGAACTCGTAGTCCGTCCACCCTTGTTCCTTTCATGGAGGTGCTATGCGTACAGTTGCAAGTTAGACTGAAAGAAGTGCATGGAGTTCAAGGAACTTCGCGACAATGGGTCTGACAAAACTGCCAGTGGTATTTGGTTGCCACGGCAAAATAATAGTTTCCTCACGAGGTTGATCTAAAAATGATTGTACGTGAGTAAATACAAAGGCGATTGAGCCAAAAACCTCTTTTTTAGATCACCGAGATTTGGATTTCAGAGTAAAATGTCAAGTTGCTCTCGATGGCGTTATGCCCAGTAAGCTTCTAGTACGCTTTGTTCAAGGGCGACGTATGTTTCACCCCAGTCATGCCAATGTTATCCGTTTGACTGAGAGTTCCAGGCTATCCTGTTAGCCTGGAAATTCAAATTCAAATTCAAATTAAATTGAAATCTACTCTTGAAAAAAACTCAAATTGTCTGGGAACCCTTCGGCAGCCAAAGTTGCGTTCCGCTATTTGCGAAGCACTACATAAGTACACTCTCCGAGATTCCGTCAAACCTACATTCTACGTGAACTCGACGAGTTGCGAAAACTCATGGAACACACTCAAATGCCTCCAGTTTTGGTTTTCAAATGAACGTTTTGCACAAAGCCCGTCTCTTGTTCCAAGATAACACGGTAATTACGAGTTTGCTTGGCTTTTTCTGTACCCAGGAATTCAGTATTTTCAAAGACCAATCGACCATCCACAGTCCGCTCGTCAAGGTGAATGCTTTCTTGATATTTTCACACAAAAGCTTATGAAGCCAGGAATTTACTTAAACTTCCCGGTAAAACCAAATAGGTTTACTACACAAATGAGTGTAGCGCGGCAATTTGCGAGCGGTTAGTTGGGTCAAATGAGATGAAATTAAGCTTCACTTCTCGATTTCACTACCCATTTTCTCCCGGTTTATTTTTTCTCAATCTTTGAAACCTACCATATATGGGCATTTGGCTCACCTACGGGGTAGTCACACAGGAATGGAAAAATTAGGTCGGTTTCTACTATACCGTTGGAAATAACGATAACTGTTCCAGCGGGGAAATGGAGTAAAGTATGTATGCAGCACATAAAGCGATACAAACGTCTACACATTTTACACGGGGTAGTCACACAGGAATGGAAAAAATTAGGTCGTTTCTAATATACCGTTGGTAATAACGATAACTGTTCCAGCGGGGAAATGGAGTAAAGTATGTATGCAGCACATAAAGCGATACAAACGTCTACACATTTTACAACTGAAGTTAACCTCTCTTCATTCCTATATTTTCCAACCTAAACGACAAGTGCGAACTGTCCCATTCGCACTAAACGTGTGCGTGCGTGCGGCCAATGTTGCGCGCACCAATCAAATTACCGCTCCGATACTACAGCAATTTTCAATCTGCTACACTTGTTAGCAAAAGTAAGTAAAACGAGCAACTCAGAATGGTGGCAATTGTCACCCAAGGCTGGGGAATAGTGTAATGAAACTTTGAGAATCCATAGTTGATCGTGTCCATCTCGGTCCGTTGAAGAGGCGCGAGATATGAAAAGGGCCTTAGAGTTTGGACACGGCAATGGTTTTAACGGCCTGGCACATTCGTTTGTTGAGCTAACGAGACAGTTTAACTAGTTCGTAGGATTGGTGGTAGAACACCGTGCAACGGCCCAACTCTCTTCACGCACTGCCCAAAATATTGTTGAAGACATATTGTTGAGACACAGCGCTAGATCGGTTTTGCTTCTTCGGCTTACGTGTATGTCCTACGACAAACCAGGTGACGAACTCAAGCCAAGGCGATGAGACATTTCCTATCAAAGCCTGAAATGCACTCATTGATTTGTCCTGGTATTTTGAATTGCACTGAAACTAAAATCCAGCTTTCTTATTTCACTCGTTTTTTTCGAACTAACTGGTGCGCATTTATAGGTTCCTATAGAAGATAGCTACAGTAGGAGTGGAGAAAATATGGTCACCTCTAAACACAGCTAATTTCGGATCAAGTGGCTAGTCGCTTGTTCGACTTTTTAAACTCAACATGAACTGAATATCTCGTTCATTAGTGCCTCCCTCAACTGAATGTGCTTCATCAGGCCACCTCATCTGAATCTCCCTTTACCAGTAAATCACTCATCTAGTTTCACCAAACCAGTAACCAGAAGCCGATAAACGTTGTGCAACAGATAGTTCTTGATACACGTGCTCTATAGTCTTAAATCTTAGCCTCGTTTTTTTAGCAGAGCGGATCGATATGCTTTCAGGTTTGCGCTGAATACTATGAGTTCCTTCTTGAGTGATCAGTCCCACTGGTTATGATTTCCTTCCGGATCAATCGAGTCTTTCAAATTGTGGAGTTAAAAAGCACGAATTGAGAATTCAGAGGATTCTCTTCTCTACAGCAGGCTCCATCAGATGAACTACAGGCAGTCTAGGCAAAAAGGAATAGGAAAGAAGCCCTACTCACCCACATAACTCTGAATGCATTGGACCATAGATAAAATCGATCAAACCACGGGCATAACGGTGGGTAAAGGTCATATTTAACAAATAGGAGAGGAATATACTGAGGCTCCCGTAACCATCGACCATAAGAAGCATGAACTGATAGCTGACCTAGAAAGATTTTTGACCCGAACAAAGTCAGTCTTCTCCGTTGGGAAAACGCATAACGTTGGTTCAAGCCACCCGTCAACGCCTTTCCGGACAGAAATACTGGGATTTTGATCTATAGTGAAACATTTGCAACTTTTTCCCTACCACTCATCAACTCACCTGTCAATGATCACCATTTGCATGCGTAATCGTTTTTCTCACAATTTTAGCGTGCTGGCTGGGGCCTGTCAACCCCGTGGGACTTTACAGTGTTTCTACTTCTGACGATGGTTTTTGTTCTTGACAAAATTCCTAATTTTCCGCATCATTCCATACACTTTCACGAACTA
>NW_008752009.1:354756-356575 GCF_000715545.1 Opisthorchis viverrini | reverse complement strand
CCAAATGAAAATGGATTATCAGGGAGCTATACTGCAATTTTGGAAAGGCAAAATTTACACCAGAATACCTATTAGGGTTTCAAACAGTGCGCCGTAAAGCTGGGGCTTTTTTCACATTTATGAAGACGTTTAACAGTCCATCTTTGTGGATAGTGCTGTGCCATTTTGTACTAGGGTATAGCATCATCCTGAACATGAATAACTCACAACGATTTGAGCAAGTTTGTAGAAAACTCTCCCTGGAACTGAAAAGACTCATACATAGTTGCTTTGTTAATAGCAGTTCACCAGTTTTGGCTAAATTCTTTGCGTATTTACTTAACTGAATGTTAAAAATACGACTCTTGTTGACAGATTACGTAATTGCACGTCAAACTTCCTGTTTCTGTAAAGCATCCCACTGATACCGTGCTGTTTCACAAATTTTATGATAAACATTCTGTGTTTCGGTAGTTTTCATAAAGCAAATTACTCACAAAGTTACTGAAAACTCTCCGACCTTATGAGTAGTTTCCTTCATGAATATCGAATATCGTGCCAACTGAAACATGAGGTGGCCGGTGTGCCGCACATTCAGTTGTAGAATATCACAAACGAGAGATTCCGTTGAGTCTCTTATGAAAACCAAATTGATTTGCAAATGAGTGTATTTATCGGCAGTTTTATTGCTGAGTAACACTTCGTTTTTGACACGAAAGCCTCGTCAGGTCAAGTGAGTAGGTTACCAATTCGGTCAGGTTCCAAGACAGTTGGGGAACCAATTAGTAATACCCCTTCCGATTAGATCAATAGGTCATTGTTGAATGTCAGTCAAATGATCTTGCCGCTTAGTTTGTCCGACCAGATCTTACCACTAATTGGGTTGGGTTTCGAATAAGTTTTCATCTGAATTGGGTCCTCAGACGCTTCAACTTTGATACCGGTTGTAATCTGTGTTGCTGCATATCGGTTCGCGTGTACTACGATAATTTACGTAGCGAAATGTGAGATTAGGTGGAACGTTTGGTCACTTTGATTTGGGCACTTCAGACTCTTCTTTCTGATAGCCGCATACCACCACGTATCAGCTTGACTGATTGTTAGTTCTCCGCCTTCTAGTCTACTTATACTGGGATGCCTAGCGATTTCCAACATGTCGGCGATCAAATGCTGTGGTATTAATCATAATATTTGCCTCAAAACTTCAACATTTTGGAAATCTATTTGTGTCGCATGTCCAGTGCATGTTCCGCTAACGCTGAGTCTTTCAGTGAATTCTTAGCTTTTTTCTTGTGCTCGTCGACTCTTATGTGCAGTTCCTCGGCTCTCTGTCCCACAGAGACCTTATTGCAGTGGTTACATTTGATTCCACAGACACATTCCATTCATCTGTTCACCAGGAGGGGACCTTTTGAATGTGCCAATGCAGGACGCTGAATGTGCCCCTTCTGGAACGCTAGTCTCATGCTAGTCACGTCTAGAATCCTTTGAATGAATTCGGATGGTTTATATTGGATAGCGCTACTCGCAATCCATCCACATTTGGGTTTCACTGCAGGTGGCATTACCCTTTGCAACTGACGCCTAATGACACCACTCCCAAGTTTGTTTTTCATCCTCAGTTTTGGCCCCTGTCAATCTTTTCTATGCAAGAATCTTTTATATCAAAAGCAAAAACTTTCCCAGTTTTAAAAACTATAAATGGTGATCACTCAGTCCGCTCCAAAAATTCTTTCATTGACTGAAAAGTATGCTCAGTTTTTATCTTCGCGAAGGTCATCTGACTATGCACTGCTTCATCAAATTTACTCCCACCATTTAACCAGCAACTCTTACTGGG